>NW_015394433.1:0-14308 GCF_001527695.2 Protobothrops mucrosquamatus
GCTCTTCAAGGCCTCAGGACTGACCCAGAAAAGGCTGTGTAGGAAAGACTGCAACTCAGCTCAGCGTTTCTCCCATTAGCAGGACTTGCGTCCAAGTTCCTACACAAGCGTCTGCGCTATTAAACTGATTTATTCCTCTTCTCCTGGAAGCCCACTCTGTGTAATTCTCTGAAAGGTGGGGCGGGAACACTCTTAAAAAAAAAAAAGAAAATAAAATAAACCCAGGATCAGCCACAAATCATAACTGCAGGATTCTGGGGGAAAGGCAGCTAACGAGAAATGGAACCAAGCCACTCTATTTTTGTAGTGGAGGTCTCTCCTTTCTTTTTTAAAGCAGAAAGGAATAGCAGAATACCAGAGTTGGAAGGGATCTTGGAGGTCTTCTAGTCCAACCCCCTGCTCATGCAGGAGACCCTATACCATTCCAGACAAGTGATGGTCCAGTCTCTTCTTAAAAACCTCCAGGGATGAAGCACCCACAAACTTCTGAAAGTAAGCCATTCCACTGATTAACTAACAGGCTAACAGAATAACAGACTTGGAAGAGACCTTAAGAGGTCTTCTAGTCCAACCCCTGCTCATGCAGGAGACCCTATTCCCTTCCAGACAAATGGTTGTCCAGTCTCTTCTTAAAACCTCTAATGTTGGAGCAGAGACATCACCCTGCCAACAACAGTGCGTATAATCCACGCCATGGTTTTCCCAGTTGCAATGTATGCCTGTGAAAGTTGGACCATAAGAAAGGCTGAGCGCCAAAGAATTGAGGCCTTTGAACAAAGGTGCTGGAGAAGACTCCTGCGAGTCCCCTGGACTGCAAGGTGATCAAACCGGTCAGTCCTAGAGGAGATCAACCCTGACTGCTCTTTAGAAGGCCAGATCCTGAAGTTGAAATTCAAGTACTTTGGCCACCTAATGAGAAGGAAGGACTCACTGGAGAAGAGCCTAATGCTGGGAAAGATGGAGGGCAAAAGAAGAAGGGGACGACAGAGAATGAGGTGGCTGGAGGGAGTCACTGAAGCAGTAAGCATGAGCTTAAATGGACTCCAGAAGATGTCAGAGGACAGGAAGAGCCAAGGTTGCCTACCCCTGGTATAGGATGTCCTGCTTGAGTAAGGGATTGTCTAGAAGACTTCTGAGGTCCTTTGCAACCCTATGATTCTATGTTCTATGTTCTTTCTGCAAGCTCCAAAGTTCGAACAGAAGTTAGAAGCCGATGAAACTTCTTTGATGAAAAGTGACACCTCTTTAGAAAAAAACACCATTAAGTCCAGTTGCCTTTAAAATTGTTTTTAAGCTCCACTATTGAACAGTGTCCCTGCTCTCCTCGACCGGAGAGATTATGGAAGGTTTGCCAATAATTAATTTTGTCTGGGCTGAGCATGTACGTGCAACACTTTCCCCCACCCATCCTCCATCCCACCAACCAGGTAGGAGACTCTCCATAGCCTACTGGCGTCTTCTGCCTTCTTGCACTAAAGCAAAGGGTGATCAATGTTAGGAGGAATCAGCCCTACTCAAGACTGACCTGCCCCGCGTTTTGCTCAGAGCCAAAGAAAAGAGTTTTCACAGATGCCTTTGGCTGCCTTCCAGAAATACTTTGCAACGCAAACAATCATGCAAGAAATCTCGCAAAATTCTTGATCTGTTAATTTAGAACAATCCCTGCTACTCGTCAAATGCACAGCTTCCCTGCAGACCTTTAATTGCACGGGGAAAGGAGAGGGCTCGGGGTCTGGAAGTAAGCAATGTCATTAAATGGGTTTTTAACCACAAACGGGCTGGGGGGAGGGAGGGCTAAGAAGCAAGCAGAACCAGGAAAGCAGGAGAGGCCACTGGCGACTGTGCTGGGCACCCGAGGAAGTGTTTCGATATGTGCCACCCATACGTCTCCAACCTGGTGCCCTCCAGACATTACATCGCAATATATAACAGCCGATGTGCGTCTGTGCATAGCGCAGTAAGATCTACGCGCCGAACAGCTGAGAGCAGGGATTTTTGAAATTCAGACCGAGACCGCCTCCTGCCACAGATTACCCCCCACCGACCTGTACGCTCCCACAGAGTGGGTCTCCTCAGGGTGCCGTCAGCCAGACAGTGCCGGCTGGCGACCCCAAGGGGGAGGGCCTTCTCTGTGGGAGCACCCACCCTCTGGAACGAACTGCCCCCAGAGATCAGGGTGATCCCTGATCTCCCTTCCTTCCGCCGCGNCATCTTCTATATTATAATTCAAAACTATTATTTTAGTAACTAATTTGTTTCCCTTATAGATATAAATCCTGAATATTAAATCAATTAATGTCTTTTAAGATCTCCTTATCCCATTAAGTGAGATTTAAGGCTCTTCCATTAAATGTCACATAAAGAGGGAAAGTTTTCAATAAAAGATTAGACAGCCATTTGTCTGAAACGATACACCTGAATTTTGATCCCGTGACCATGGGGATGCTGCAACGGTCATAAGTGTGAAAAATGGTCACAAGTCACTTTTTTCAGTGCCGTTGTAACTTCAGACAGTCTATAAATGAACTGTTGTAAGTCAAGGACTATCTGTAGTTGGTTACTAAGCCAGGGGGGGCAGGACAAGCATGGACACCATCAATCTATCAACCTGGGCAGGTGGCCCCAACAAGGTTATTCATTTCCAAAGGGGTTTATCTCCTTCCTCTCTGCTCTCAGAGAAGCAAACCTAATTATTATTTAAACGTGAGTTAATTCAGCCAAGGTGTTGATCAATAACGGAGAATTACTATTTTGAAAATGGAGAAATCAACTGGCATGGTAGAAGGCATGGCTTCTGGGCGGGGAAGGGGGCGGCTCAATTACAGGGAGAGGATCCTAATAAGCAGAAAATGCAAGGAGTGAGAGAAAGATCTAGAAGGATAACCCCTCCCTCAAAGAAGACTGGAGGCCCTGGGAAAAAATGAACCTGTCAGTCACCTGCCTTCCATTTTGCTCAAGAAGGCTAATAGGTACTAGATCAGCTTTTGGCTGGGGATTATGAAAGTTCAAATTATTTGCTGCTGGGATTGCAAAACCACTTCAGCTCTGTTGGGATGTGTGTGTTAAAGGGGGTCCATGCCTAGCTTATCTTCCAAGACTCTAGAAAGAACGCAGAGCAGAGCAACAAAGATGATTAGGGGATTGGAGACTAAAACATAGGAAGAACGATTGCAGGAACTGGGTACATCTGTGTGTGTGTCTGTGTGTGTGAGACAGAGAGAGAGAGAGAGAGAAAGAGAATGAGAGAGAAAGAGAATGTGTGTGTATGTGAGAAAGAGAATGAGAGAGAAAGAGAATGAGAATGTGTGTGTGTGTGAGAGAGAGAGAAAAAGAATGAGAGAGAAAGAGTGAGAGAGAATGTGTGTGTGTGTGTGTGTGAGAGAGAAAGAGAATGAGAGAGAGAGAGAGAGAATGTGTGTGTGTGTGTGAGAGAGAGAGAGAGAAAGAGAGAGAGAAAGAGAATGAGAGAGAATGTGTGTGTGTGTGTGAGAGAGAAAAAGAACAAGAAAGAATGTGAGAGAATGTGTGTCTGTGTGAGAGAGAGAGAGAATGAGAGAAAGAGAAAGTGTGTGTGTGAGAGAGAAGGAATGAGAGAGAGAGAGAGAGAGAGAAAGAGAGAGAGAGAGAAAGAGAATGAGTGTCTGTGTCTGTGTGCGTATGTGTGTGTGTGTGAGAGAGACCCTGTTGCAGCTGTTCCTTTTTAATTCCTTCCACCAAAGCTGATTGTAAGAGTTACGACAATGCTGGATGACACATTAAATAAAATGTGGTAAAAATTGCAGTAATAGAGCAGGCTTCAATAAATAGTTGGGGACAGTTATTTACACCAGTCGACCCAGCCTCGCTAATTTGTTATCTTCAGCCCGGGGCTGTACCATAAATAATAATAACCCCAAGAAACATCATTTCCCCCTGTCAATTTTCTGCAACAGATGCCTGGAAAGACGGTGGGGGGGAGAGAAACATCTGTCACCACCCCCCACCATGCACCTGTGGCGTCACCTGGTGTGGTGGCCACGCGGAAGATGGTTGTTATTGCGAAGATCTCAGTGACACATTTTGATTTCTCTTTCCTATTAAGAAACCTCTAGAAGTTTAGAGTTCATTCTGAGCTAGTCTGCTTGGGGTGTTTTTCTTTTTTAATACTGAATAAAGGAGAAGGGGAGGGAATTTCCAGGTAGCTTTAAAAAGTTTTTTCCAGCTGTGAAAGTTTCAAACTTTTGATTCCCATTCCAAAATCAGGTGTCAGCTAGTGAAGGACAGGTCTTGCAGTCTCCTTTTATTAAAAAAAATAAAAATACACCCTTTTATTAGTTTATCAAAGTATAAAATACAAAAAGAAATTGATATTAATTAATAAGCTATTTGTTGTTGTTAGTTGCAAAGTTGTGTCCGACCCATCGCGACCCCATGGACAACGTTCCTCCAGGCCTTCCTGTCCTCTACCATCTTCTGGAGTCCAGTTAAGCTCACGCCTACTGCTTCAGTGACTCCATCCAGACCTCATTCTCTGTTGTCCCCTTCTTCTCTTGCCCTCCATCTTTCCCAGCATTAGGCTCTTCTCCAGTGAGTCCTTCCTTCTCATTAGGTGGCCAAAGTACTTGAGTTTCCACTTCAGGATCTGGCCTTCTAAAGAGCAGTCAGGGTTGACCTCCTCCAGGACTGACCGATTTGATCGCCTTGCAGTCCAGGGGACTCACAGGAGTCTTCTCCAGCACCGTAGTTCAAAGGCCTCAATTCTTTGGCGCTCAGCCTTTCTTATGGAAAGTATATATAGAAAGTATATATAGAAAGTAGTATATACTTGTTGTATAAAAGTAAAAAGTTGAGGTTGTAATGTTATCTTCTAGGGTGCTAAAGAGAGCTGGAAGTCAGTGACTTTTTCTTTCTTTTTCCCTCTTTATTCCATATTTTCTCTTTTTTTCCCCCTCCACCCCTCCAAAGCTTTCTGTGACTTTTTAAAATTTCTCTTTGTATTTTATACTTTGATAAACTAATGGTCAACGCTGCTAACCTCGGATGTTTTTGCATTGACAAGAGATGGAGATGTAGCCATCTTTTACCTTTTGCTTTTAGAGTTAGATGATGCTGGGAGGGGGGATGTGAACGAGAGTCCAGCTAGACATAACAACACTAGACCTAGAGTGAGAATCAAGGTTATAGAGCCCAGAGCTGATAAGGAATTGGCGGGATGGAGAACAAGAGAGGAAGCCTGCGCTTCAAGCTAATTGGGGAATGTGATTTATGACTGTTAATTGGAGGAGGGAATTGTGCTTTGATACGATGTGCTTAGGAGAGGGAAATTCAGTTTTTGCCTTTGATTATGCAGTGCCGATATTATGCTACTCAAAATAAAGATTCTTTAAGGTAAACAATGCCTCGAGGTTCTTTTAAAGAGTTTCATCTGTCCGAACGATGACACTAATAAAAAATGTATTTAGAAAAAAAAAATCTTGCGGTCTCCTGACTATAGCAGGGCCATAAGATCCTGGGGCCAAGTTTTGCTAAAAACTGTGATTGTTGTTGGTTGTTGGGACCTTCTGCCCAGAACCTAGCACAGGGTACAAATAGTCCTCAACTTATGACCACAATTGGCACCAACCCATCCTATGCCAAGTGGTCATTAAGTGAATCGTGCCTGATTTTACAACCTTTTGTACTGCAGTCATTAAGTGAATCATTAGGATTGCTAACTGAATCACATAGTTGTTAAGTGAATCCAGATTCCCCTTTGCTTGACAAAAGCCCCCTAGGAAGGTCACTGATAGCAATTATGGGACCCCCCACCCCCACCCCACCCCAGGACAGTGCAACCATCTTAAAGCACCCAAAAGTTGATCACATGATCGTTGGGGAATGCTGTGCTGGTCATAAGTGTGAGGACTGGTCATAAGTCCACTTTTTCAGCACTATCATAACTCTGAGCAGTCTTCAAGTGAATGGACATAAGTAGGGGGAGTATCTACAATGTGGAACAAGGACACCCTTGGGCTGTCATTAAGGAGCTCCTGGCAGCCTTTGCAAGATTTGGGGTATCTGCTTGGTGGGTATCTTTTTTTAAGGCCTGTTTTTAACTCTGCTTGCTTGAGCTACTAATAAAGCTTAAAAGTCCTTCATTTATTGGAGGGCTCGTTGTCTCTGGACCCAGAGGAACCAATTGCCTGGGCACCTCATCACTGCCAGGACACTTGGCAAAACACCTGCACCCATGTTCTCCCCCCCCCCCCTTTAAACAGAAGTGGCCAAACAACCCAACCCCCAAAGACAGAGAAACAGAGATGCCTCTTTTTTGGGGTGGAGGGAGAGAGGAGGAGGAGGAGGAGGAGGAGGAGGAGGAGGAGGAGGCAGTGACCACTCACCTTGCTGGCTATGCTTCTGGGCGTAGACTACCACCATGGCGGTGAACACCACACAGCAGGCTGCGGGCACGGGGGAAGCCATCTGAGGACACAAAGAGACACAGAAGGCAAGGATCAGTGGAGCAGGAAAGAGGGGTACGACAAACATATTGGGGTGGGCAAGAGGGAAGGGCTAAGCAAAGGAAGATGGGTCTTCTTCCTCTTTTCATAATTGGCAAGAAGGATTCCAGTCCTTGGCGAAAAAAAGCAGGAGCAGAGAATCCCCTCACCCCAGCATGATGGCACCTCAGCTCCCAGCCAAGTGGGCCGATAGGAAAGATATTGTGAATTCCTTCCTTCCTTTCCTCCCTCTCTCCTTCCTTCCGTCCCACCTTCCTTCCTTCTCTTCTCTCCCTCCCGCTATCCATCCTTCCTTCCTTCCTTCCTTCCTCCCTCCCTCCCTCCCTACTGCTTTCCTTCCTTCCCTTCCCTCCTCTTCCCTCCCCCTCTATCCCTCCTTCCCTCCCCCTCTATCCCTCCCTCCCTCCTTCCTTCCTTCCTCCCTCCCTCCCTCCATCCTACCTTCCTTCCCTTCCTCTCTTCCCTCCCCTTCTATTCCTTCTTCCCTCCTCCTTCCTCCCTCCCTCCCTCCCTCCTGCCTTCCCTTCCCTCCCTCTCTTCCCTCCTCCTCTATCNCTATCCCTCCTTCCTTCCTTCCTTCCTTCCTTCCTTCCTTCCTTCCTTCCTTCCTTCCTTCCTTCCTTCCTTCCTTCTCACTACGGTGACTTGGGGCAGCTAATAAGAAATTAAAACCAGAAAACAGCTCTAATTAAAAACAAAATTATAATCGGTATCAATCAATGAACCCTGTGTCAGGGCTCCAGTGAGATCATTCACCTGGCAATCAATATGAAACAAAAACCAAGCAACAGGTTGAACCAACAAGGATCGCCTAACAACCCAGTCCAAATGTCTCAGGAGCAACCAGGTTTGGTGTCTCAACATGATCTTGACTATCCAGATCTCTCTCTCTCTCTCTCTCTCTCTCTCTCTCTCTCTCTCTCTCTCTCTCTGTGTGTGTGTGTGTGTGTGTGTGTGTGTGTGTGTGTGTGTGTGAGAGAGAGAGAGAGAGAGAGAGAGGGTGATCTACAAGGCAGCTGCCGTGACACAAAAGGTGCCAGACCCTTAGAGTTGCAGACCAAAAAGTCCTAAAGGGGCAGCTGTGTATCTTGACTCACATAACGGGCTAAATTCTAATCCTAGGCACCTGGTACAAGCCACACTGTTATCCCATGCATCATTAAATTGGTACACAAATGAAATGAATCTTGTTATCGGCCTCCTGCCAAATCTTGCAACACACAGGGGCTCGTAATAATAAAACACAGAAACAAAATAGTATAAATCAAGAAGAAATCATATATCCAAAGGTGATGAATATAAAATGGTAAACACGGTAGTAATTACAGGTGCCCACTCAACCCTGGGCAACATCAGCCTCTGACCCAAAAAATAATCCCTTCTTTACCATATGGAACAAGAGTTGGGCCAGTCTACCTTTTAGAGCAGTGTTTCTCAACGTTGGCCACTTTAAGAGGGATGGACTTCAACTCCCAGAATGTCCCAGCCAGCGAGCCTGGCTGGGGAATTCTGGGAGTTGAAGTTCACCCCTCTTAAAATGACCAATGTTGAGGAACACTAGTCTAGACTCTAGAGGAACCTCTTCCATAAGATGAGGGTCCCACTTCATTTCCAGGGCCCCATGAATCTCACTTCTCTTATACAATGAACCCCAAGATCCTCAATTGAGAAGAGCACCCCAGATGTTTGGTTCTCGCTAGAGGAGGTAGATCTCCTGGAGATAAAACTGAGGGCCTTCAAGGTTAAATCCAACTGTTGAAATGGACACAGGAATCCACCAAGCACCAACACAGTGTGTGCAACTGGCCCTAAGGCTGTTCTTTTCTATCAGCCTTCAAAGATATCACCAGATCGTATGGCTGAGGCAAGTGTAATAATTCACAACATTTGCACAACACTGTCATGTGTGCTGTCTCTTTCCCCCACCCATGATTCAAAGCAGACACAACTCTGTGGTTCCCTAACACGCTAGGTCCACCCAAAGGGCCATAAATCACATCACATAATGGTTTGGTTCTCACAATCTAAAACTGTGCATCACGAGGCCCACAATTATTTGTGACAGCTCCAAAACCCACCTTGCAATTCCAGAACCATGTCATTACCATATTTTCCTCCTATTTTTGGCATCCAGGCAGCAGAAAATTATTTCTTTATTCCCTTGGTATTCAGCCTCCTTCACATCAACAACATCCCATATGGAACATGTTTCAAAACCATCATCTGATCTTCCCAAAAAAGAACACAAGGAGACACTGTCATATCCTCCATAACAGCGCCCTTCCTACATCCAGTCATGAAGTTAGTACCACTTTATAATGCCTTAGTAAGACCACACAAGAAACTTTCTAACAGTGAGGACAATTAACCAGGGGAACTACTTGCCTCCAGAAGTTGTGGGTGCTCCAACACTGGAGGTTTTCAAGAAGAGACTGGACAGTCCTTTGTCTGGAATGGGTATAGGGTCTCCTGCTTGAGCAGGGGGTTGGACTAGAAGACCTCCAAGGTCCCTTCCAACTCTGTTGTTCTGTTCTGATAACTCTGCTCCTTCTGTGACACTTTTGGATGGCAAGTTGCAAGAGACACAATCCACCTCTTTTTAAGCCTCATCTTCACAGGGGTATGGGTAGTGGATGATATTCTTGTAGAAAATAAAACAGGACCTGGGTCCACATGAAGACAGGGCAGCTGTTCATTATCTACTGGGGATTTGATTGAGAGACCTAAATCAAAGAAACATCTGGATAAGAAGGAGCTTGGAGCAGAAATGAGGGGGTGGATCTCTGTATTATTGAAAGAGGTTTTGTTTTTGTTTTTGACTCAACTTCTCCTCAGCTACAGTGCTCAAAGGGGGCTGGGGGAGAGGAGAGCTTAGCCTTAGATCAGGGGTCCTCAACCTTGGCGACTTTAAGACTTGTGGACTTCAACTCCCAGAATTCCTCAGCCCTGGCTGAGGAATTCTGGGAGGTGAAGTCCAGAAGTCTTAAAGTCGCCAAGGTTGAGGACACCTGCCTTAGATCAAGAGTGTCCAACTTGGCTACTTTTAAGACTTGAGGACTTCAACTTCCAGAACTCTCCAGCCAATCATGCTGTTTTGTGTGTGTATACAAACATACATACAGCATGCACAAAAACTAGACCAACTTCAATCACTGGCCACTTTTGATTTTTGACTGAAATATCGCAATAAAGCGAGTCACACAAATTTTGCGGTTACCTGGGGCATATAAAAGTTATGTTTTCACTGTCCTCTAGTCCAGACATGTCAAACACAAGACCCGGGGGCCGGATGCGGCCCGCAAAGTGGTTTCATGTGGCCCGTGAAGCCAT
Source organism: Protobothrops mucrosquamatus (assembly GCF_001527695.2). NCBI lineage: Eukaryota > Metazoa > Chordata > Lepidosauria > Squamata > Viperidae > Protobothrops > Protobothrops mucrosquamatus. The sequence goes on from NW_015394433.1 coordinate 9,810, forward strand.
CCTGGAAACAGTGAGGGAACGGCCCCCGCTGCCTTGGCCCTGGCCCAGGTCGGCCGGGAGCCAATGTACAATTTTGTGGTGGCCATCTATGCCGAAACGCATTCAGTCTTAGCTCCATAAGCCGCCCCCCTGCATGGCCTGAGAGGAACAGTGAGGCTCCTCCAGTGGACCATGCCTTGGCACTTGCCCTGGTCCCACCCAGCCCCTTCTGCCAGAGACCCTCAGATCTGTCCCACTCCTGCCCAGGCCCCCACAGGCACCCTTGACGCAAACGATGTAGAGCTGGCCACACCCACCCAGTAGGCCACACCCACTCCATCCATGCCGACCCAGTAGGCTGCACCCACCCTGGCCACACCCACGTGGCCCCCCAAGGGCAACCGCAATGCTGATGCGGCCCTCAATGAAATTGAGTTTGACACCCCTGCTCTAGTCTATTAAAGGTGCGATAGTATTACATGTAAAAGATGAACATATCTTAATTAAAAAAACCCCTTTATTGTTAAAAGATACTAATCTGAGCCTTCAGCAAGTTGTAATCTTCTGGCTGGTGGTGGGTCTTGTAAAAAAAAAAAATGCAATATCTGAAAAGTGCAATAAAGCCAGGCATCTCTCTATTAAGAAGAGAGAGTTTTGGACTTCATTGATCATTTCGGAGTGCACAGTGAATGCCAGGCGACGATACGACAAAGTAGCACAATGTGCTCTTTTGTCTGCAGTGCTATTTAATGTCTAGATGAAAGCATTGTGTGGTTGGTCATGAAGCATTTTAGAGAGAGGCTTCATCAATCCACTTGGAATATTGCACCCAATTTTGTTCGCCACGATATCAAAAAGAAGTTGAGACTCTGGAAAGAGAAGAGCAACAAAGATGATTGGGGGACTGGAGGCTAAAACATATGAAGAACAATTGCAGGAATTCGGTATGTCTAGTCTAGAGAAAAGAAAGACTAGGGGTGACTAGGGGTGTCATGATAGCCGTGTTCCAATATTTGAGGGGCTGAAAAGAAGAGGGTGTCAATTTATTTTCCAATGTACCAGAAGGCAAGACAGTGTGCTGCAGCTGCCAAAAAAAGCCAACACAGTGCTAGGCTGCATTAACAGAGGGATAGAATCAAGAACACGTGAAGTGTTAATACCACTTTACAAGGCCTTGGTAAGGCCACAATTGGAATACTGTATCCAGTTTTGGTCACCACGATGTAAAAAAGATGTTGAGACTCTAGAAAGAGTACAGAGAAGAGCAACAAAGATGATTAGGGGACTGGAGGCTAAAACATATAAGGAACGGTTGCTGGAATTGGGTATGTCTAGTTTACGAAGAGAAGGACGAGGAGGGACATGATAGCAGCGTTCCAATATCTCAGGGGCTGCCACAAAGAAGAGGGAGTCAAGCTATTCTCCAAAGCGCCTGAAGGCAGGGCAAGAAGCAATGGGTGGAAACTAACCAAAGAGAGAAGCAACCTGGAACTAAGGAGAAACTTCCTGACAGTTAGAACAATTAACCAGTGAAACAACCTGCCTCCAGAAGCGGTGAATGCTGGAAGTTTTTAAGAAGAAACTGGACAGCCATTTGTCCGAATTGGTATAGGGTTTCCTGCCTGAGCAGGGGGTTGGACTAGATGACCTCCAAGGTCCTTTCCAACTTTATCATCATCATCATCATCATCATCATCATCATCATCATCATCATCATCATCATTATTATTATTATTATTATTATTATTATTATTATTATTATTATTATTATTATTATGTATCACAACTTTTTCCCCATTGCTGGAGCTGGGGTAGGCGGGGTTTTGGCATGACGCGTCCAGCCCACGGGCCAGCAGTTTGACACCCCTGTACTATTTTATGTTCTATCTATGTTCTTAGAGTTGCAGTTTTTCTCAGATGCTCAGTTGATGCAGAGTGTAGTATCCTCTACACTAAGGGAGACACCTGGTCAGGACCATCATTCCAGCATCTGTACTGGCTGCCAATTAACAAGCCAATTCCTTTCTGTTTTTAAATATATAAATTCCTATGACTTGAATAAAGTGCAAAGAAAACAGGATGCATAAAAATAAAAACAAGAGGAAAAATAAAAAGGAAGAAAGAGAAGGACGGGAACCTAGCAAACAGCTGAGTTTTTAAATCTGCATTAAACCTTGACCAGCCAGAATAGCATTGATCAGCCTTTTGATTATGCAGAAAGTGAACACGCATCATTGATCCCGGATTGTAAATCAGTTTGGCATGGTTTTTCCACAGTAATTTTTTTTCCCCCATGCTGGCTCAATAGATCAATAGTCTTTCATAGACTGTTAGATTCCAAATTTTAGGTATACAATTCAGAATCGTATTTGCATCACTAAACCCGTATTACTGTCCCTCAAAACTATATCAATCAATTTAGGAATATTAAATGGAAACGGGATGATAGTGAGCCCGGAACATTTTATGGCAAAAAAGTCCCTCTTCAAAAAGCTTCAAACATACAGTCATGAAGTTGAAAGTCAAACCCTTCTACATCTATTCTTTCAGGTTTCCAGTGAAGATGAAAACAAATCTTTTTTAAAACTTCTCTTAATGTCACAAACATATTCCTTAATCCTGAGTTGTTAAGATGAGGTATTTCAACTCCTTATTCCAAAAATCCTTGCAAATAACTAACACATAGTCTTCAATATTTAATTCTCAAGGAATTAAACACCCCAGGACAAAAATTCAAGACTTTGTTTTTAATACTGAAGACTGCAAGCAACTTGGGATCTTATTCTGAACGGGCCATCTTTGTCACTTCAGACCTGATGGATTATTATTTATTTTGTTGGATTTGGAGGCCAACCAACAGCCAGATGACTCTGGGGGGAACTTACATCTGAAGACAGGAAACAATAAAATAGGGGGGGGAAAAACAACCCATGTACATCTGGACAAAAACAGAACTGTACAAAAAAAAAACTTAAAAAAAAAACTGACCAGGAAGGGCTCAGCAATGACTCCACCCCCAGTGGGAGCATCTTCCAAAGCTTCAGGATCAAGCAAAGGGTGGAAACAATATGGATCTTTGGGGAGGGAGGTTTTTTCCAGAGGATGGGCACAATGACAGAGAAGGTGACTTAGAAAATGAAGACCACCAGGGATATCCACCAACTGGACTTTCTTGGGTGTTTTTTTTTTTAAAGTATTTTTCTTCTCAAACAAGAAGCTTCTTCAGTTTTGAAGAAGTGAAGAAGCTTCTTGGATGTGAAGCAAAACATCTTCAAAGAAAAGACCAAGAAAGTCTAGTTGCCTTTTGAAAAAAAAAAAAAATCTTTGGGACAACCAAAAGGTGCTTTTTTCAAGAGGCTTTCTTGTTTTTTCTTTGAAGATGTTTCGCTTCTTATCCAAGAAGCTTCTTCAGCTCTGACTGGATGGTGGGGAATGAAAGGAAGTGCACACTTCAAACCCAAGAATACAATAAGGCAGAGGCTTGTCCACCCCAAGGATAAAACATCCAGACACAAACTGAACAATGTGGTATATGCAGCACAATGCAGTGAGACACGTGCAGATCTGTACATTGGGGAAACAAAACAACCACTTCACAAACACATGGCACAACATAGGACAGTGGTGGCGAACCTATGGCACGCGTGCCAGAGGCGGCACTCGGAGCCCTGTCTGTGGGCACATGCGCCATGCCCCAGAGATGGCAACCATTCTCTTCAACCAGCCGCCCGCTAACTTGCCGAGATCCAACGTGGCCGGATGCATCCCAGCACCCATGCGCTCGCTGGCCTGTGTGTGCAGGGGCTGATGGTGTCAGGCAGCATCCGCCCCGGCCCCTGCCTCGCCTTGCCCTGCGACACGGCACCTCCACCCTGCCTCGCCTCACCCCGCAGACCCAGCCTCCTGCCCACCACCCCACCCGCCAGAGAACCCTGGATCTCCCCCAACCCTGCCTGGCCCCCACAGGCGTCCCTCCCCAGGAGCAACATCGAGCTGGCCATGCCCACCCGTCTGCCATGCCCACTGTAGCCACGCCCACCCAGCGGGCCACGCCCACCTGGCACCCAGCAATACAGAAGTGGGTTTTGGGTTGAAGTTTCGGGCACTCGGTCTCTAAAAGGTTCGCCATCACTGACATAGGAGAACAAACCCATCAGGACAAGATTCAGCAGTCCATCTGCATTTAAAAGACAAAGGCTGCTCTTTTGAAGACAGCAAAGTCCACATTTTGGACAGAGAGGACCCCTGGTTTGAAAGAGGGGTCCAAGGTCAAAACTGAACAGCCCTCTCTCAACAGAGGGGGAGGGATACGGCATTATCTATCTCCAGTCTACCACACAGTCCTTTCAACAGTTCCAAGAAGGCTCCACACCCATTTGCAGTACTCAGGTGACCCTGATGACACAGATAAACCTCCAGGTGGCCTCAAGGACTCTCTAAAAGAAGGCAAATGACCAGCTGTCTGCAAGGAGTATAAATCCTTCCATTCCCCACCATTCCAGTCAGAGTTGAAGAAGCTT
>NW_015394434.1:0-1725 GCF_001527695.2 Protobothrops mucrosquamatus
CCTCCCTCCCTCCCTCCCTGGTGGTGCAGTGGTTAGAATGCAGTTATTCCTTCCTTCCTTCCTTCCTTCCTTCCTTCCTTCCTTCCTTCTTCCCTCCCTCCCTCCCTCTCTGGTGGTGCAGTGGCTAGAATGCAGTTATTGCAGGCAAACTCTGCCCACAGTCTGGAGTTCGATCCTGACGGAGCTCCAGGTTGACTTAGCCTTCCGTCCTTCCGAGGTGGGTGAAATGAGGACCCAGATGGTTGGGGGAACGAGACGCTGGCTCTATAAACTGCTTAGAGAGGGGGCTGTAAAGCACTGTGAAGCGGCATATAAGTCTAAGGGCTATTGCTATGTCTGCCTCTCCTCTGCAGGGGGGGGGACCCAAATGGACCTTGGGTTATCGACGTAATAGGCATAATAGGCCTAGGTTGACTCAAGGACATTCCTGCTTTTTTAAAATAATCTTGGTATTTCCTGTTATTGCAACCTTGAAGGGCTTCTGAAGAAATACGGTGCAAACATAGGGATAAAAGTACATGTCCAGATAAGCCTGGGGGAGCTGGCTGCCCTGAAAGTGAGGGAAGAAACCTACAATCCTCCCTCACACACATTCAGCTCAGGGTCTGAAGCAAAACTATTCAATCTGTGGACTAAAGCGCAGAGCCCAGGATCTCTGTTGCAGCCCCCGGAGGTCCTCCAAACGTTTCTGCCAGAGGGTCACTTTTTAACGGTGACCAAAGGGATGATTTAGTACAGGCAGGGATCATATTAACTATATTTTTGTCAATTTCATTATATAATTAGATCCAAGTTCTCCTGCTTGAGCAGGGGGCTAGACTAGAAGACCTCCCAGGTCCCTTCCAGCTCTACTTTATTCTTTATTCTCTATTCTCTATTCCATTCCATATTCTATTCTATTCTATTCTATTCTATTCTATTCTATTCTATTCTATTCTATTCTATTCTATTCTATTTCTATTCCATTCCACTCTATTCTGCATTCTATTCTGCATTCTATTCTGCATTCTATTCTGCATTCTATTCTGCATTCTATTCTATTCTATTCTACTCTACTCTACTCTACTCTACTCTACTCTACTCTACTCTACTCTACTCTACTCTACGGCCTTCAGCCCTGAATGAGTTGAATGCATTCAACAGTATGGAGCTGTATGGCTCACACCTTCTGGGGTTGAAAGACATGCCAATTTACAGATAGTCCTTGACTTACAACAGTTCCTTTAGTGACTGTTGGAAGTTACAACGGCACTGAAAAAAAGTGACTTATGACTAGCCTCTTTTTAAAAACCTCCAGAGATGGAGCACCCACGGCTTCTGGTGGCAAGCTGTTCCACTGGTTGATTGTCCTCCCTGTCAGGAAGTTTCTCCTTAATTCCAGGTTGCTTCTCTCTTTGATCAGTTTCCATCCGTTGTTTCTCGTCTTTCCCTCTGGTGCTTTGGAGAATAGCTTGACCCCCTCTTCTTTGTGGCAGCCCCTCAAATGCTGGAATACTGCTATCATGTCTCCCCTACTTCTTCTTCTGTTTAGACTAGCCAAACCCAAGTCCTGCAGCCGTTCTTTGTATGTTTTGGTCTCCAGGCCTTGCATCATCCTAGTTGCTCTTCTCTGAACTTTTTCCAAACTCTCAACATCTTGTTTGTGATACTGTGATCAAAACTGGCTGTACTATTCCAGGTGTGGCCTCACTAGGGTTTGATAAAGCGGTACTGATACTTATACTA
>NW_015394434.1:5695-6812 GCF_001527695.2 Protobothrops mucrosquamatus
TTCTATTCTGTTCTATTCTATTTATGCTCCAACACTGGAGGTTTTTAAGAAGAGACTGGACAGCCATTTGTCCTGCCTGAGCAGGGGGTTGGACTAGATGACCTCCAAGGTCCCTTCCAACTCTGTTTCTATTCTATTCTATTCTATTCTATTTATGCTCCAACACTGGAGGTTTTTAAGAAGAGACTGGACAGCCATTTGTCCGAAATGGTGTAGGGTTTCCTGCCTGAGCAGGGGGTTGGACTAGATGACCTTCAAGGTGCCTTCCAATTCTGTTTCTGTTCTGTTCTGTTCTATTCTATTCATGCTCCAACACTGGAAGATTTTAAGAAGAGACTGGACAGCCATTTGTCCTGCCTGAGCAGGGGGTTGGACTAGATGACCTCCAAGGTCCCTTCCAACTCTGTTTCTATTCTATTCTATTCTATTCTATTCTATTCTATTTATGCTCCAACACTGGAGGTTTTTAAGAAGAGACTGGACAGCCATTTGTCCGAAATAGTCTAGGGTTTCCTGTCTGAGCAGGGGGCTGGACTAGATGACCTCCAAGGTCCCTTCCAACTTTATTCTTCTTATTCTTATTAACATTTTAGGGAATCGCTTACGGGTGGAGAAACACAGAATTGGGTTCAGATTGATTCAGGGCAGGCAGCCCTCAATTTACGATCGCAAGGTCGGCCCAGATTTCTGTCGCCAAGCGCGACCGTCGTCAAAAGTGAATTCTGCCCCGTTTTACGACTTTTCTGCCCACAAGTTCTTAAGCGAATCGCTGGGACTGTTTTACGTTAGCGGCACGGTTCTTAAACGAACCCAGCTTCCCCAGCTTGGCAGGAGGGTAACATGACCCCGGGACGCTAAACGTGTCTTAAGTTGCCGCGCGTCTGAATTTCGATCACTTAAAACCAGGGGGATATGCTACAAAGGTTACAAATATGAAAAATTGTCATATTTTTTTTTAGTGCCGTTGCAACTTCGAACAGTCACCAAATGACGTGCGCTGAGCTGAAGACTGCCTGCTTAAAAACAAACTTTTAAGGGCTTTTTGTATTGCATGCAGTGTTAAGCTTCAGCCTGATATAACTAGAGAGGATAGGAAGAATAAACTGTATTATAGGAA
>NW_015394434.1:10394-12100 GCF_001527695.2 Protobothrops mucrosquamatus
GAGCAGGGGGTTGGACTAGATGACCTTCAAGGTCCCTTCCAACTTTGGGGCAACCAAAGTTGTTGTTGTTGTTGTTATACTGGACAGTCACTTGTCTGAAATGGTATAGGTTCCATATTCCACATTCTATTCCATTCCATATTCTATTCTATTCCATTCCATTCTATTCTATTCCATTCCACATTCTATTCCATTCCATTCCATATTCTATTCTATTCCATTCCATTCCCATTCCATTCTATTCCATTCTATTCTATTCCATTCCACATTCTATTCCATTCCATATTCTATTCTATTCCATACTCCATTCCATTCTATTCTATTCCATTCCACATTCTATTCCATTCCATATTCCATTCCATATTCTATTCTATTCTATTCTATTCTATTCTATTCTATTCTATTCTATTCTATTCTGCTATTCTATTCTATTCTATTCCAGTCCAGTCCAGTCCAGTCCAGTCCTCCAGAAGTTGTGAATGCTCCAACACTGGAAATTTTTAAGAGACTGGACAGCCATTTGTCTGAAATGGTATAGGGTTTCCTGCCTGAGCAGGGGGTTGGACTAGATGACCTCCAAGATCCCTTGGAGATTATCATTTTATATTATTATTATTATTATTATTATTATTATTATTATTATTATTATTATTGTTGTTGTTGTTGTTGTTGTTGTTGTTGTTGTTGTTGTTGTTGTTTCATCATCATCATCATCATTACTTTTCTGCACAAATGTTTCTCCAGTTTAAAAAAAAAAGGGGGGGGGGGTTTCAATAAAACCTAGGCAGGAAACTTACCAATAAGCCTTTGTTTGCAGGGAATTGTGTATACCTGTGAATGGTGCCTTTGGGATATTCTATTTGTAGCGTGACCCTACCTGTAGTGCATTTCAAGGCTACCCTTACCATGGAATAATTCTACTGTAGTAATTGGGGATTGTTCCTATTTTGAGGAAACACACATGGGTTTGGATCCTGGGATCCTGAAATGTGCTGGTTTGAGCCCTTTCTCAAAATGGCTTCCTTCGGCCGTACCACAAGCCAACTTTTTCGGATTTGCTGTTTGTTTTTTTTCCCTCATTCTGAGCGTAGCTGATAGGATGTCTCCTTTAAAATGTGCTAACGACTCTGAACTGCACAGAATAAATCTTTCTTGCAGGACAGAAAGCTGAACTGAATGCACTCACAGGAGCTGAAGAAGCTTCTTGAACGAGAAGCTAAAAATCAGTGTTTCTCAACCTTGGCAACTTTACGATGTGTGGACTTCAACTCCCAAAAATTCTCCAGCTAGCAAAGCTAGCTGGAGAATTCTGGGAGTTGAAGTCCACACATCGTAAAGTTGCCAAGGTTGAGAAACACTGAGCTAAATCTTTTCAAGGGAAAGAACAAAACAAAACACAAAACACAAAAAACCAAGGGCGTCCAGTTGCCTTTGGAAGAGCACCTCTGAAAAGCTGCCAGAGAGTTGGAAAAATAAATAAAATAAATAAGAAATCCAGGACGATGCCAAAGACTTGGCTGTTTCAGCAGGCAGGACTGGCCTAGGGGTATTTTAATTGGTTTTAACAAAATTTTAATAGAGCGGCCAATTCAAATATTTATTTTTAATTATTTTAGATTTGTATTTGGTATTTATGTGGGATTGTTTTAAACTGGCTGTAAGCCGCCCTGAGTCCTCCGGGAGAAGGGCGGGGTATAAATGAAATA
>NW_015394435.1:0-3065 GCF_001527695.2 Protobothrops mucrosquamatus
CAACTCCCTGACTGGGATTCCATGGATGAGAAAATTCTAGGTGAAGTTTGGCCAATCAAAATAAAGAAGAAGAATGACTCTTGTGGATCTAGACATATTACTTCTCTTGATGTAATCTAGGATTGTATTTGATTTTTTTTCCAGCTGCATTGTCCTGCTGGCTCATGTTCAGCTACGATCCACTAAAATATTCAAAGCCGTTCTGCATGTCCTGTTGTCCAGTATGGTATTCCCTGTTTTATACTCATGTTTTTGTTTTATTTTTTTATTACCCAAATACATGACTTTGCATTTGAAATCCATCTTGCTAGTTTCTGTCCATTGTTTCATGTTGTCAGGACCCTCTTGAATGTTAATAGTGTCTTTATTTGCTATTTCCCACTCCATGATCTGTGTTTAGGGCTTAACTCAGTCAAATGTTGCCTATGCATCCACAACAGTATCCTTAGCTGACCTCCATTTCCTTCTCTTATTGGACAATGCCCCATTGTGCTTCCATAATCTTGCTTTTCAGAAGTTACCAACAAGTAACAAGTTCAGAAGATTTCTGTCCTATCTACATAGCCATTCAGATATTGGATTTATGGAAATATTCTTTGTTTGAAGAATATAGCCTGTAGGATTTAAAACCAAACCTGATCCATTTCTGTAACACAAGATTACTTGATAGGGATATGTAGCTCAGGCCTAGTACATGGCCAGGTCAATGGGACCATCTATTCAAGTAGGCTTTGATGATTTGAATCACTTTGAAAAATCAGGTAGATTCTATTTTCCCAATGGATTCAGGAAAAAAAGCCCCAAAGCCCCCTAAATCATTAAATTGACTTGTGTGTATTTGACAATCTACCCAGAAAGTCAATTCCATTCAAAGATGGGATCAAATGATGTTAAAACCAAATCTCCAAATCAAAATTCTTCTGAGACATGTTTTCTAAACTTTAGGATTCTATGTTTTAGAAGTACAACTTTCTCAGCCCTTCTATTGAGATGGATCTGGTGATCTTTTCCATGTGGAGTATCTATTGTACCAGTGAACTATGGATTTTCCCTTCCTGTGGCTAGAGAGAGGTATACTTACTTGGGTTTAGGACAACTCGCCACGGCCAACTCGCAGCGGAACAACTGGCCATGGGACAAGAGTTACACTAATATCAAAGAAATGGTAGAATATAATCATTAAAAAAAGAATGTCAAAGGAGGGACAAAATGAAATGTGAAGACAAAAATTAAAATATTTTTTTAATTGTTTTAAATAATTAAATGAGTTGTCCCATGGTGAGTTGGATGTAACAAGTTGGTCACAGCAAGTTGTCCCATTCCAAACTTACTTGGACTGCAGAAATGATGACAGAAAGTGTTGTTACCATCCATGCATATGGATTACATCTGACTTCGGTATTTTTCTCCTCCAGCCTGTATATGGATGCTTTCTTAAAATGAAGAAAAAGAACAGCTTGGAATTTATTTTCATTTACAACATAAGATAGAGATTTTATTAATGCATCCAGTTCTTCTTCAAGAGCGTATACCCTTCCCCAGCTAATTTATAAAATCACATACCTTCCTCATCCGAACGACAGAGAGGAATGGCTGCCTCTTCAAGTCATTTATTTATTTTTATAAGTGGCTTCTTTTCTTTGCCTTTTTTTTTCTGTAATCAAGAATTACATTCTAAGTAACTGATTTTCTGAAGCATGAAATGGATATATAAATACAATGCTGTGACCTGTAACATCCAATTTCAGAGTCCTTTGTTGAGCGACATCTATCTGACAGAAAACTAAAGATTCTGTCTTTTTGGACAGCCAGATGTAAATTTTCAAAAAGCATTAAACATGTCAGGGGAATTTTAAAACCTTACCTTTCCTGGGTTTAAAAGATATCACCTTTTTTAAAGCCCTCTGAAATGCATATATAATTACTTTTCTCCACTTTCTTTCTTTCCCCACCATTTTCTACCTCAATATTTATTACTGTAACCCAGCCTAAAAATATCTCACAGACTACATACTGTATAGCACTATCAGTGTTTATTTGAACATTTCAATAGAATTTACTCTTATATACACGATGGAATGGAATTATAGGCTGGCAACAGAATCCATGCATCTTTCATGTGCTTAAGCGCTATGCAATATAAATAAAATAATAAAATAAAAATAAAAATAATTCATGCATCCCTACTTGAAAGAAAGGCCTGTAGAATTCAATGACTTTTGCTCCCTGGTAAATGTGTGCAGCAGGAGGGAGTGTTCCAATATCTCAGGGGCTGCCACAAAGAAGAGGGAGTCAAGCTATTTTCCAAAGCGCCTGGAGGCAGGACAAGAAGCAACGGGTGGAAACTAATCGAAGAGACAAGCAACCTAGAACTAAGGAGAAATTTTCAATAAGTGGAAAGGCCCGCCTGCAGAAGTTGGGGGTGCTCCATCACTGGAGTTTTTAAGAAGAGATTGGACAACCATTTGTCTGAAATGGTGTAGGGTTTCCTGCTTGAGCAAGGGGTTGGACTCAAAGACCTCCAAGGTCCCTTCCAACTCTGCCATTCTGCTGTTCTGAGTTATCTGCAGATAGGACTCTCATAATTGGTATCTGGATGGGTCAGTATTTTGGTATTTTCAGAATTTCTGCTATCTTCTAGTTTTACTGGTTGACTGCCATCGCCTAAGAAGTTGGTATGAAATTAGGAAGGGTTTTTTTTATGTGTTACTTTCCACACCATGGGCTTCCTTTTATAATAATAATGATAATGATAATGATAATGATAATGATAATGATAATGATAATGATAATGATAATGATAATGATGATAATAATGATAATGATAATGATAATGATAATGATAATGATAATGATAATGATAATGATAATAATAATAATAATAATAATAATAATAATAATAATAATAATAATAATAATAATAATAATAATAATAATAATAATAATAATAATAATAATAATAATAATAATAATAATAATAAAGTTGGAAGGGACCTTGGAGGTCATCGAGTCCAACCCCCTGCCCAGGCAGGAACCCTACACCATTTCAGACAAATGGCTGTCCA
>NW_015394435.1:6224-8133 GCF_001527695.2 Protobothrops mucrosquamatus
TGTGCGTGCTCCCAAAACCCGATATGGTCCTCTGCTCCCGCCATATCTGCCCCTCCCACTGACCGTACTAATCACACCACCCTCTATTAACCCCCCAGTCTCCTCCCTCACCACTTTGCTTGTCAGAAGCCATCTGAGAAAGTAACAAATGGTGATCATGTGACTGTGGGACAGTACAAGTGTCATACATATATGCCACTTGCCAAGTGCCCGAATTTTGATCAGATGACCAATGCTACAGTAGGAAAAGCGATCATAAATCACTTTTTTCAGTGCCATTGTAATTTTGAATGGTTACTAAATGAATGGTTGAAAGTCGAGGACTATCTGTACCATATTCTTAATAGACAGGTAATTTATGGGTTTTTTCCTTAAAAATCTTAATCAGCTAACTTGTAGTCCTTCAGATGTTGCTGAACTGCAACAATCCAAAATTCCAATCTTATCAATGGCGAAACATCTGAAAAATCTGAGAATATCTCGAGGCCACAAAAGCTCTCCTCTACTGAGAATTATTCTCTCATCCCATAATTGCTAAGTTGGTTTACACAAGGAGTCTTTGGTGCTGACTGAGGAATAATGCAAAAAGAAGTCCAGGTCCAAAACGAGAGTTTAAACCTTCTCATTTACTGATATACAGATTGCTCGTTTCAAAGAATGCTAGCATTTTAGCTGAAAGATCTTGCAGAAGTTCGCGAAGGAAGATCAAACCTTAAAGTTGATAAAAGGAATTACATACTTGGTAAAGAAGGTCTGAATTTTAATGGAAACCATTTCTTTACCACAAGAGTTTGAAGAGAGCTTTAAAAACATTAGCAGCTCAATAGGAGAATATATGATTTAATACAGAAGACTCCTGATTTCTTGTTGAAAGAACTGGCAACAGTACACTTATTTAAGAGACATATTCTGAAGTTCACAGTATAGCAGAAGGAATATCTGAGCTGTGTCCTCATATGACTAGATCTTTATGTGTTCTCCATGAGGAAATTACCTGCTGGATTACTCATTGATTTAGAATAGAATAGAATAGAATAGAATAGAATAGAATAGAATAGAATAGAATAGAATAGAAAGGGACCTTGGAGGTCTTCTAGTCCACCTGCCTGCTCAAACAGGAGAACCTACAGTATACCATTTCAGACAAGTGACTGTCTAGTCTATTCTTAAACCTCCAGTGATGGAGCGCCCACAATTTTTGAAGGCAAGCTCTTCCACTGGTTAATTGTCCTCACTGTTAGTAAGTTTCTCCATAATTCCAGATTGTTTCTCTCTTTGGTCAGTTTCCAACCATTGTTTCTTGTCCTTCCTTCTGGTGCTTTGAAGAATAGTTTGATGCCTTCTTTTTTGTGGCAGCCCCTCAAATACTGGAATACTGCTATCGTGTCGCCCCTGTTTCTTCTTTTCTTTAGACTAGCCAAACTCAAGTCCTGCAGCCATTCTTCATATGTTTTGGTCTCCAGGCCTTTGATCATTTTAGTTGCTCTTCTCTGAACTTTTTCCAAAGCCTCAACATCTTTTTTGTAGTATGGTGACCAAAATTGGTTGCAGTATTCCAGCTGTGGCCTTACTAGGGTTTTATAAAGCAGTACTAATACTTCACGTGATCTTGATCCTATGCCTCTGTTTATACAACCCAGGATTGTGTTAGCTTTTTTCGGTGCTGCTGCACACTGTTGGCTCATAGTCAAGGGATTGTCCACTAGGACGCCAAGGTCCCTCTCACAGTTACTCTTTTTTTTGTCAGATTGAAATCCACATCCTAAATCTGAGTGTCATAAATCCAGGAAACTACCCTGAAGTTTTCAGTATAAGGGTATGCGTTAGAGAAACTATAATGCTTCAGCTAATACTATGTGCCAACAAGTCGAACTATTATGGTCAAGAATAAGGGATGCTGGGAATCGTA
>NW_015394435.1:8627-16684 GCF_001527695.2 Protobothrops mucrosquamatus
ACCATTTTTTTTGTCCGCCATTTTTTTGTCCGCCATTTTTTTTCCCTTTTCTGGCGGGTGCCTTACCTCCCTTGGGCTGGGCCAGCTGGTGGTCGGCCTGCTCCGTCTCTGCCGCTTGCCAGCTACGCCTCGGCCGGTGCAGGGGGCGGAACCACGCATGTGCGGCGCTCCCAGACAGGGAAAGTCCTCGACTTATGACCGGTTGGGTAGTCCTCGACTTACGACCGGTTTAGTCCTCAACTTACGACCGGTTTAGTCGTCGACTTACAACCGGTTTAGTCCTCGACTTACGACCGGTTGGGGTCGCGGCATTAAAAAGGTTGAGAACCACTGATTTAGCGTAAGGCATACAGTGTCAGGGAAATCTACCCATGCTAGATACAAGGCTGTCCTGACAGCCTAAATTGCTAGTTCATTCTGTCTGGCACTATTGTCTATGGAGATTCTCAGTCATCTAGGTCATAGTTATCCCAAAGATGCTTTTTCATGAGGCAACTGGACTTTCTTATTTTTCTTTGAAGATGTTTTGCTTCTCATCCAAGAAGCTTCTTCATCTCTAATTGGATGGTGGGGAATGGAAGGATTTATACTCCTGAAATGAACAGCTGTCTGCAGGAGTATAAATCTTTCCATTCCCCACCATCCAGCCAGAGCCGAAGAAGCTTCTTGGATGAGAAGCAAAATGTCTTCAAAGAAAAACAAGAAAGTCCAGTTGTCTCATGAAAAAGCATCTTTGGGATTGTGTGTCTATCCTTGGTGCACCGTAGGGGAAGAACTAGCTTACACCAGCTGACTAGTGGCACTAAGGGTGCTGGCTCTTCTGGACTTCCTCCATCAGTCTTGCCCTGCCTCACCTTGCCTCATGTTGGTTGCATTGCCTTGTGTCTGGCCAGGTCCAGTGCTGGCTTCCTTTCTCCACACACACAAACATAGCTAGGTTTTTCCCACCAAAGTGGTACCCATTTATCTACTTGCAATACTGCAGACTTTTGAACTGTTCCTAGGGAATGAGCGATGGGAGCTAATCCCATCTTGCAGAGCTGGGCTCAAACTACTGGAGTACAGACATTTCTGGCTGGCTGGCACCACCTTTAGACAATAACAAGTTGTAATATCAAACTTAGCCATGTCCCCTAATATATGCAGGCCCTTCAAGACCGCTGGCTGCACGATGGCCGTCCCATGTGCCTTAGTCGCCAGCTGCGTCACGGGCTTCCCTGGGAGGAGCTGGCGAAACGAAGTATGAGGAAGAAGGTATAGGCAAGTGGATATATATACTGTATAGGTTGTCCTGGACCTACAGCCATTTGTTTAGTGACCGTTTGAAGTTACAACAGCCCTGGAAAAAGGGGGCTGTGACCGTTTTTCACACTTACGATTCTGTTATGGATGCAAGCTTATCAGACAGAGACCCAGCCTAGAACTAAGGAGAAACTTCCTGACAGTGAGAACATTTCATCAGTGGACATCTTGCCTTCAGAAGTTGTGGGTGCTCCATCACTGGAGGCTTTCAAGAAGAGATGGACAACTATTTGTCCAGAATGGTATAGGACAATGATGGCAAACCTTTTAGAGACTGAGTGCCCAAACTGCAACCCAAAACCCACTTATGCATCATCATGTGCTGGGTGGGTGTGGCCCATTGGGTGGGTGTGGCCAATTGGGTGGGCGTGGCTGCGATGGTAATGGCAGACTGGGTGGGACTAAAAAGTTCAATCAATCAATTCCAACTTTGCAAGATCTTTTTTTTTCCCACAAGAAGTTGAAATTGACTGATTGAACCTTTTTTTTTTTTGCACACGGCGGTGGATGCCTAAAGCGAAAAGCTTTTATGAAACCCAGTTGAAGGCCTAGGACTGGGCGATGGCACGCATGCCCACAGAGAGGGCTCTGAGTGCCGCCTCTGGCACCCGTGCCATAGGTTCGCCACCACTGGTATAGGATCTCCTGCTCAAGCAGAAGGTTGGGCTAGAAGACCTCCAAGGTCCCTCCAACTCTGTTATTCTGTTATTTCTCTTTACACTATAGATCGGAAAATAAAATGGGATCTTCTCCAATGTGGGAAGAATAAATGAGAATAATTAAACAGCACTCAGTGATGATTATCTGAAAATAAAATATAGGTCAAGTGGGAAAGAAATAGCCATGATGTCATTGCAATCTGCTCTTAGCTCCTGAACCTGCTGCAAATTAAAGTCTAAATTGGAACTAAAGGGGAATATAAAAATAAAGCCAGAAACGTTTCTGCTGGACCTAATGGTAAAAGACTTGGAAAAAAATTGGAACTCTGATTTTATATATGTTGACAGCAGCAAGACTACTTTACTCACAAAAATGGAAGGATGTTTGAATTCCCACCATGGATGAATGGCTACAAAAGTTGATGGAGTTAGCAGAGATTGCTAAATTGACTGTTCTGTTAAAAGATAAGAATTAAGTACTTTTGTTTCTACTTGGAAACCGCTTCTGGACTTTGTGCTTAAGGTGGGAAAAAAATGATACCTTGATTTTAGCTTTTACTGATTAGACTGATTTGTTGTTACAGAAATGATTAGTCTATACTACTATAAAAATGTAAAAAAGTTGAGGTTCGTTGTTAATGCCTTATTTTACTGGAGGGAGTTGGAAGTCAACACTTTTTTTTCTTTTCCTCCTCTATTCCACACTTCTCTTTTTCCCTTCCCCTTATCTTTGTTCCCTACTATTTGCTTTTGTTTTTTCGTATTTTATATTATAAGCTAATAAAGACACTGGGTTTTTTTGTTTTGTTTTTTTTTAAAAAGGAACTAAGGGGGAGAAATACTCCAAGGGACAAAATTCTTCCTAAGTGGCGAGATTCAAGTCTCGCCACTCTGTCAGGATATGGATTAAAAGACTCTCAAACTTTCTTACAAGTTTGCAGAGTATTAGTCATACACACGAGAACACATCCAAGCAAGCTTATGGTTAAGCTACAGCTGGTGAAGAGTGCAGCAGTGCGGGCAGTTTTGGAGACCCCAAGAATGGCCCCTGTAACACCATTGCTCCACAAGCTGCACTGGTTACCAGTCTGCTTCTGGGTACAATTCAAGGTGTTGGTGATCATCTTCATGGCATGGGTTCAGGTTACTTGAGGGACCATCTCAGCCCACTGGGATTGGCCCGTACCACTCGTGCCAGCAGAGGAGGCATACTGCAGGTCCCATCAGCCCAATTATTCTGGTGGGCAGAGTCCAGGACGAGGGTCTTCTCTGCTGTTGCTCCTGCCCTCTGGAACATCTTGCTTCCTGATGTGAGTTGACCCCAACCTTCCTATTATTCTGTAAGGACCTCAAGATGTGGCTTTGCCAATCGACTTGGGGCCCCAGTGGGTGGACAGTGCAATAGAGATGGTTGATTGAGTAATAACAGATCCCACCTTAGTATGTTAAAAGTAAAACTTTTGGGATTGTTCTGCAAAAACCTATGTGCTTGTAGTGTACTTGGGTGGATTGTCTGGGTGAATGGAAAGGGCTCTAGATACTTGTTCACATTGCAATCATTTGGGGCATAAAGTTAAAGCTAATGCTGAAACAGAAAAAGCCTATAAAAGAAAATTGTGTTAAGAATAGGCAGTGAAATATTAAATAAAAGAAACAACAGACTGATACTAATGTAAATTAACCAACTGGCTACAACAGACAACATTTCTATGTATTGCCAGTTAAACATAAGAATAAATTCAGCACCAGGTTTCTGAATGTCTTGCCTTGGTCACCTTGTAAAATAACTAAAGGATATGGGTGAGTCATCTTCTGATACAAGAAATGCCATTTTCTACTCAGTTCTTCATTTTCATGTAATTAATCCATTGTAATCAATCACTGACTGATCAAATGACTAAATTATGTTATAGAAGCTGAGGAGAAGATGGGACATGGGAATAGCCAAGTTTCTTTCATCAGGGCACCATTTTGATCCAAATTTATCTGCAGAACCTTTCCTAGGTTTTATCCAGCACACTCCTAAAGTTCCACAAGACAAAGGAGTGATTTAATTCAGTGGGTGAATAAGTGATTGAAGAAGTAGAAATCCTCAGATTTAACCCCTGGAAGCTGCAGCTAAAAATATGAAAAAGTCAAAGCTGGAAAAACCTTTGTCTGACAGTCATGGTTATTCAGATAACTTATTAGGGTAGATGGATAAATAAAGAGACATAGTATAAAGCAACATCTAGTGTTTAAGGCTGAAGAAAGTTCATCCATCCTCTGAGTTCTTTGTTGACCCCAGAACTGTAGGTTCTTCTCCAAGCAGGACATGGTCAAAATTCTATTCTAGATTATCTAAACTATGCAAAATCTCTTGGAGAGATTCCATTTCCCCACTTTCTTCTTGATTGGCTTTATTAAAGTGTGAAGGGGGAAGGAAACAGAATCATACAGAGCAGTCACCACAATACTCTGCATCAACTGCAAAGCCATCCCCATTTGATGACATTTTATGAATACACAATACAGTAGTTGTACCTCCTAAGTGTGATGGCCTATCTAGCTAACTACTCATTCTTCACATTATTCTGCTATGGTTTAACATTATGTCTCTAGAACAATAAGAGAATTCTGGGGTAATGCTTTTTCAGCAGAATGTCAATGGTATATAGCAGGGGTGTCAAACTGCCGGTCCATGGGCCGGACGTGTCATCCGGAAGCTGCGCCCACCCAATTGCCAGCAATGGCAAAACTGTCCCGATATGTTGTGTGACATCATGTGACGTCACAAGTTTCACATGTCTGGTCTATAGCAACCCTTCTATCCTGGAGCCTTTCATCTTGAGATAACCAATGAAAATTATATTTTGTCAAAGATCCTTGATTTTGGATAGGATTACTCTTGGTCATTGAGATGTTTTTTTCTTCTTCCATAAATAAAGTTGCTAAGAAGGAACAGAGAAAGATTCCAGAAATTCTATTTTGGTGCTTTCAGATGTAGTTGATACTATTGTGATACAGAATGCTAGATTAAATGTGTTTTCAGCCTGATCCAACAGGACTCTTTTTATATTTTTCTCTGTCACAAATTAATGGAGAAGGATGTTATCAATAGCCTACCAGACTTTCTTCCAGATACTGCTTCCAAAATCATAGCCAGTGTGCTTTAAATACTAGTCATGGGAGACAAGTTTTAGAAACAAAGAATAATATTTGAACCTACATTTAGAGGATAATAGAAGGAAAAGGAGAAATGTATATTTATGTTCACTGTGGTATCCACTGCTTTGATCTGACATATTCAGAGGAAAATATATGAAAATTATTGATTTTCACTTTCACAACATCCAGTGGAGATGGTTAAGATAAGACAAGTAGATTGTTTCAAATTTACCCACTGAGTCTCTTTTAGCCAAGTCTAGTATTTTCCGTTCCAGTAGGAAATTGTCCGGCTTTACAGCAACTGTTGGATTAAGATTTAGTACTTGAGAAGTAGACAAGGTTCCATATTGCATCAAATGTTTAATGAGCGTTCCTGAACTCCTCCAACCAATTACCAAATAGTTAAATGCCCCTATATCTTTCCAAATGAAAATGATCCGAGCAGGTGGAAGGGATGGTCAATATTACTGAAGCGAAAGCTTCATTTTTTTCCAATTTGTAATTCAAGACTTGTGCTATGATTCATAGCTCTGTTTCATATCATTTCCACATAAAATTGCTGGACAAGTATATGGACATTATTCACCGCCTGCTGTCTTCTTTAGTGGCCCATTTGAAGGGCAGAGACTTATTTAAGAACAATTCTGACCTTTTCAATGTTCCACTATTGCGCTGGTTTAGTATTCAAGACATCTAAAAGAATACCTACAAATAAGGCTAGGATAACCAAAGGGAGTTGAATCCTAATTAGGTGAGTGATAAATGAGTTTAATTCACATTTCAAGTGAAATCTACCCAATACACATGCCAGACTGCCAGATCCTGTCCTTTTCCAAATTTTGCAGTGGAGTTCTTAGCTTGAAAAGGCATGTTCAAAGTGTGCATAATAAGGAGACATTAAACAGAAATTAATAGGTTAGGAGGGTCCTTGGTGTTCTCCGAGCTTGCTTGTTTTCTTGCAGACGTTTCATTACCCAAACTAGGTAACATCATCAGTGCTAATGTTATCTATGTTACCTAGTTTGGGTAATGAAACGTCTGCAAGAAAACAAGCAAGCTCAGAGAGCACCAAGGACCCCTCATTTCAACCTTGAACTGCAAATATTCTCCTTTATCTATAGGTTACGCTTGTTAAGCTACATTATAGTAAGAAAAATGTAAGATATTGGTGGATTTAAATTCAGATATAGATAGATAGTGATGAAAAAGCATGATTTCCATGCCAAGTTCTTTTAAAATGCTAAACTATTGTGGAAATGGGCCAACCCACCAAAAAAACAAAAAAAAAAAACAAATTCAGTGCTACATGCCAACCAATCCCTCATGCAAATGATTTTATTTTGACATTTTCTTTATTTTTATATTCCATCATGGCCTAGATAACAATCTGAGGAAAATGAAAGCATGTAAAAGCTGCCCAGAGTCATATTGAAATGAGATGGGTGGCAAATGAATTAAATAAATAAATAAAACTTTTTTACAACTACTGACGAATGGGTTGTGAAAATAGAATCTTTTCACCTGCCAACTATTTATTTTATTTGTATTTCCTATTTCTAAACCATTCAATATTTATTTAAAGTTGACTGGTATTGCATGAAAGAGCTTTTCCTCAGCCCGACTAAGGATCTTATTCTCAAGGCCTTTGAAAGAGAAATAAAGTAATATGGCAGATGGGAGTGAACTTGGAAAAATACAGCTGCACTTATATTGGGGGTACTGAAAGGTTTATGGGATGGCAACTGCGCATGCTTGAAGATGCCGGGTGGCTCCGGGTAGCTCCGTAGCAGCGGAGCTCGAAAAGACAGCAGAGGGGAGATTTAGAGGTCCCCGGAGGTTCGGAGACCCTTCCACGGGTGACTCTCTCTCCCGGGATCGGGACTCGGTGCGCGAGGAGGCGCGGGGACGCTGGGACTCCACGCTGGGACCGGGTATGTGTCTGGTTGGCCTTCCCGGTCTTTTCCGGCCGCGGCGGCCCCTTCGGCGGCCCCTTCGGCGGCCTCCTCTGGGACCGGGTATGTGTCTGGTTGGCCTTCCCGGTCTTTTCCGGCCGCGGCGGCCCCTTCGGCGGCCTCCTCGGCCTCCTCGGCCTCCTCGGCCCCTCTGATGGCCCGTCCGGCCCCGGCGGTTCTCTTCGGTGGCTCCGGTGGCCCTCCCCAACGGCCTCTCAGCGGCCCGTTCCAACGGCCCTTCCCGATGGCTCCAGCGTTTCAACGGCCCTTCCCGATGGCTCCAGCGGCCCCCTCCAGCGGCCCTCGCCGGCGGCCCCAGTGGTCCTCCTCGGCGGCCCTTCCAGCGGCCTTGTTAGCGGCCCTTTCCGGTGGCCTAGGCGACTTTTCCGATGGCCCGGCGGCCCTTTCCAGCGGCCCTTTCCAGCGGCCCTTTCCAGCGGCCCTGGCGACCCTCTTGGGCGGCCCTGGCGACCCTCTTGGGCGGCCCCCTCTGGAGGCCTTTGGCGGCCTTTTCCAGCGGCCCTGGCAACCCTCGGCGGCCCGCCTGGCCTTGATGGCCTCTCCGACGATCTTGGTGGCCCTTTCCAGCGGCCCTTTCTGGCGGCCTTGGTGGGCCTTTCCAGCGGCCTTGCCGGCCTTCTCCAATGTCCTAGCGGCCCTCCCGGCCGTGGTGGCCTTTTCCGGCAGCCTCAGCAGCCTTTTCCAGCGGCCTGGCGGCCTTCCAGCGGCCTTGCCGGCCTTCTCCAGTGTCCTGGCGGCCCTTCTGGCCGTGATGGCCCTTTCCGGCGGCCTCGGCGGCCTTTTCCAGCAGCCTGGCGGCCCTCTTCGGGACCTGGCGGCCTGATCGGACTGGGGTTTGACCGGGGGGACCTGTGGCGTGGCCTGGCCCCGGCCAGGCTTGTGCCGGGTGAAGATCTGGGGCCTGTTTCCATCACCCCCTCTGCTGCACTGAATCTCCGCTGCTGGACTTAAGAACATTGTCGCGGAAATGTACCCT
>NW_015394435.1:19250-20727 GCF_001527695.2 Protobothrops mucrosquamatus
TTAAAAGTATTTTAATCGGAAACACAGCTGGTAATATTTGGTTTTAATTCGGCTTTTATCGGGGTTTATTTTTTGTATTTCTGTATTTTTGTATTTTGTATTTTTTGTATTTTGTGTATACTATTTGTTTTTAATATGCTGTGAACCGCCCTGAGTCCTATGGGAGAAGGGCGGTATACAAATTAAATTATCTATCTATAAATTATCTATCTATGTGGATTGCCAGTAGGAGATGACCAAGCTGAGCCTGAGGGAAGGGTCAAATACATCATCAGTCATGAGTCCCTGCATGCCTGCAAAAATCCAGCCCACCTTGAATGCCTTTCTTATCTCCTGCTCATTTCCCTTGACTGTTAGTTGTTCGGATTCTTGTAGAGGGCTTAAGCTTGCAATAAATCTTTATACTCATTTGAATATAAATCTCCTGATTTCCCCAGTGCCTGACATTGTCATTTAGATCACTTAATGCTCATTTTAACCAAATGTAATTGTTAGAGTGAGAATGATTGTGTAATTTGTCTTCTATGATACGTTCAGTCCTTAGTTATGACAATAAAGGTCTTTAAATTCTGTTTGATTGTCATCAGTGTACATGGTCTAATGATAAATATGATTTAGTAAAACTGTCAATGTTACAAGCCTGATGATTATTGATGTTAGGATATTAATGGGTGATACTTTTTTACTCAGTTGTGATGAATCTCTATCTTATTTAAATGAGCTAGGTCTGTAATTTTCCTCCTGTTTGGGCACCTCATCAAGTTTGAACAATATAGAAAGTTTTACAAGAAAATGGGTTCTTGTAAGGTCATCATAGGTATAAAGTCTAAAGTCCAAACTCTGCTGTACCAAGGTTTTGTGTATTACCAGTCTTAAACTGTATCATTCCATGCTGCTTTTTATTAAAAGAGATAAAATGTATTTCTTCTATTTTTGTTCTCTATGCAAAATATATTCAAAAGTGCAAGTTCTGGGGTTTGTTTATTGTTTATCTCTGCAAGGAGTCAGGATCAAAATTCTGGTATGGAGTTCCTTGGACTCAGAAGAAATGAGACTGCCCTTTTTCTTTCCATTCCCTCTAATATATATATATATTATAAAATATTAAACTATAAAAATATAACACAAAAATGAAAATAAAAGTGGTAGGAAGTGGGGAAGAGAGAGAAGGGAAAGAGAGAAGCATGGGGTAAAGCAGGGGTCTGCAACCTTGACAACTTTAAGACTTGTGAACTTCAGCTCCCAGAATTCCTCAGCCAACCTTGACAACTTTAAGATTTGTGGACTTCAGCTCCCAGAATTCCTCAGCCAACCTTGACAACTTTAAGACTTGTGGACTTCAGCTCCCAGAATTCCTCAGCCAACCTTGACAACTTTAAGACTTGTGGACTTCAGCTCCCAGAATTCCTCAGCCAACCTTGACAACTTTAAGACTTGTGGACTTCAGCTCCCAGAATTCCTCAGCCAACCTTGACAA
>NW_015394436.1:0-3227 GCF_001527695.2 Protobothrops mucrosquamatus
CAGGTTTCACATCTGCATAAATACACGTGAAATGTTGCTCCCGTAAGCATGTATTCATTTTACAGTTGTGCAGATGTTATCTTAGGGTTAAGCCACTATCATTGGTGAACTATTTTTTTTAGAATTTCAGTAGTGAAGAATATTTGTAGTTTATAAAGAGTTGGGGTCTTGATGTCCCCTGTGCTTGGTTGTTTTGTTACCAGGCTAGGGAACCTCTTATCTGCAAGGAAGAGCAGTGTTCACTGGTAGTTGACAGAGAGCACCCTGTCCTCCCAATCTTGGTTGGGGTACATTTTGAACACTTCTTGGTTGTTTGATTAGGGCAGGGCTTTTCAACCAGTGGTACGGGTACCACCTGTGGTACGTTGGCACCTGGCAGGTGGTATGTGGCCATCCTAGAAAAGTGGTAGCAGGGGAGGGGAATGAGCTGAACCTGTGGTAGCACCGCACAAGCCTGAGCGAAAGATGGCTGGAGCTGCAGGGCTGTCAGGGCTCAGCGGAAGCGCCAGGATCAGCGCCAGGCTCCAGCTGGAGCTCGGCGCTGATCCTGGTGCTTCTGCTGAGCCCAGAAGAAGCGCCGATCAGCTGGAATGTTGCAGCCTCTCCAGGGTCTTGTGATTTACATTCAGATGCTTGGCAACTGATTCATATTTATGACGGTCACAGTGTCCCAGGGTCATGTGAAGTGACCAAAACTTGCTGCAACCACCCAGCAGACGGGGGGGGGGAATAAAAACCAAACACTCCCCCACCCCACCCCCGCTGCCAATCCTCAACAGAAATGCTCACAACAATGGAAACCTCGGACAGGAGGAAGAGCGCTGCCGGGGGGCATGCAGGTGTCTTGCTCGGCTGTGGCTTGGGGAGCACTTTTTTCAGTGCCATTGTAACTTCGAACAGTCATTAAGCAAACTGTTGTAAGTCGAGGACTACCTGTATCACTTTTTTTCTTTGGGGGGGTCATCAAGTTTTTGACACCTTGCTAGGCGACTGGTGGTACTCGGATGTTGCCATATCCTAAAAGTGTTACAATGGGTGAAAAGGTTGAAAAGCCCTGGATTAGGGTACTGTTTTTCCCTGGCCTAGTGCTGCTTCTTGCCTCTCTGGGTGTTGGTTGCCAGGGGAACACAACAGATACCCACGCAACTTCATAAAAGTACCTAGCTACACAACCTACCGCAACATAACCTGGGAGATGGTTAACTATCCCATACATGAAATACGCTTCTGAGACAACCAATAGGTTACTTGTGACACAGACCAACAAAAATCCCTTCAAAGGCTTTTAAAACTACCCAGAGAAATAACAATTAACCAAAGATAAACAGGAGTCATCTACCGGTACAACATACAGTGCGAGGACTGTGGATCAAAATCATCATCTATGAACCTCAAGTGACATTCAGAAGAGAAGACAAAAGCTCCTTCATCTTTCTGCAGGGGGAGAAATTCAACAACTATTTCAAGCTGGGAAAGGGTTGGCATTTTGGAAGAAGCCAATTCCACAAATACTAGGCAATTCCTCTAAGCTTGGCATTCTAGCAAATCCATCAACCCACATAGAGATAAGCCCCAGTGACATTCCATTTAAAAGATACAATCAAAAGTCTAGGAAGGAGGGAAACAGCCCCCAAAAAACATCCTCTCCAGCAGCCACACCCACATAATTAAGAAACAGCACAAACAAACCATCAGGAGGAAAAATGGTTTATTAAGGGCCATCCAAGATTGACAGGGCACGCTACTGTATATAAACAAGCAGCAAATTCCATTCGCCCATGCACCAAGGATACTATCTAGCATGATAGCAAAATTTCTGCTGGAAAATAACCGAGCTCAGAGAACATCAACAGCCCGATGCGTTTTAGAGTCTTTTACAATCCCAGCTAGTGCTGACTTAATGAATTATTGCTGAAAGAACCGCTTTTCAGAATACGTGAGCCCATCTTAGAAGTTCTGCAAAAATTCAGTACTCTCGTGTCGCATGCATAAGAACATTCAGAAGCAGATGAAGAAGGCTAAACAAGGAGCATCCAGCAGGGTGGCTAGAATTAAATGTAAAAGGGATGAAATGACATGTCGAAAGTAAATGAAGGAAGTAGAGGAAGGAGTATTTCAGAGGTCTGTATGAGAAGAATACAGGTAGTCCTCGTGTGACAACCACAACTGAGCCCAAATTTTCTGTTGCCAAGTGAGACATTTGTTAAGTGAATTTTGCCCCATTCTACGACCTTTCTTGCCACAGTTGCTAAGTGACTCACTGCAGTTGTCAACTTAGTAACATGGTTATTAAGTGAATCTGGCTTCCCCATTGACTTTGCTGGTCAGATGGGTGCAAAGAATGATCACATGACCCCAGGACACGGCAACGGCCATAAGTATGAACCAGTTGCCAAGCATCTGAATTTTGATCACGTGACCATAAGGGGATGCTGCAACAGCCCTAAGCATGAAAAACAGTCATACGTCACTTTTTCAGTGCCGTTGTAACTTTGAATGGTCACTAAATGAACTGTTGTAAGTCAAGGACTACCTGTAGTGAGAAGTGGGACTGCAATGAAAAGGCTGATGTAAAAGAAACACTCATATTGTGGGACCATCCTGGGGCAGTTCTATCTATGTAGTTACCACGAGTCGACACTGGCACATAATCAATCCTATGAAAAATTGTAAGATTGCGACATAGATGGCATATATCAGGTGATTGTAGGACTTGTTTAATAGGTGTGTGAAGCTACATCTATATTCTTATTCTTTCCATGTACAAAAGTAAAGATGTCAAAACTGCAGGAGAATTAACTTGTAAAATGTGCCCAGGAAGATGTACGTTACAACTCTAATTCCAAGGCTCAGAGAATCGTGAGTAAGTGACATTTTGAAAGTGCAGTGTGACTTTACACCAGGCAAAGCCTATGCAGACCATTGAGAAATATAGGAATGTGAGAAAAATTACAAATATTGCAGATTTCAAAAGCATGATCAAGTGAAAAAGCTTAAATTATGGAATTTGTGTGCAACTATATTTCATTTTTCATTTCATTTTATTAAATTTATACCCCGCCCTTCTCCCGGAGGACTCAGGGCGGCTTACAGCCAGTTTAAAAACAATAATACAATACCATACAAAATTTAAAAATGATTAAAAATAAATATTTGAATAGGCCGCTTCTACTAAAATTTTGTTAAAACCAATTAAAATACCCCTAGGCCAGTCCTGCCCGCTGAAA
>NW_015394436.1:4818-12098 GCF_001527695.2 Protobothrops mucrosquamatus
ATAGATAGATAGATAGATAGATAGATAGATAGATAGATAGATAGATAGATAGATAGATTAGATAGATATAGATAGATTAGATAGGGAGAGAGAGATGATGGATACAAATAATAGATAGATAGATAGATAGATAGATAGATAGATAGATAGATAGATAGATAGATAGATAGATAGATAGATAGATAGATAGATAGATAGATAGATAGGCAGGCAGGCAGGCAGGCAGGCAGGCAGGCAGGCAGGCAGGCAGGCAGGCAGGCAGGCAGGCAGGCAGGCAGGCAGGCAGGCAGGCAGGCAGACACAGATGCAACCAAGAGGAGAAAGTAAATTTTTCTGCACCTTGTAGAATGTTTATTGTGATAGGAAAATGGAAAAAAATAAGATGTGCAAATAGCCATAGCACTTAGACATACTGTATATACTGCTTCATAGAGCTTTACAGCCTTCTCTAAGCGGTTTACAGAATCAACATTTTGTCCTCAACAATATGGGTCCTTATTTTACTGAGCTCAGAAGGATGGAAGGCTGAGTCCACCTTGAGCCGGTCAGAATTACATCTGTAATTGAAGGTATTGTTTCCTTTGTAACACACATCTCACATTAGGCTGGTTGAGACAACACACCCAACTAGATCTAGATACACCCATCAGCAGCCTTTGCATAAACCCTGGTTTGGTTGCTTTGCAGCTTAGTGAACCCAGATGGTTTAGTAGTTCAACATATTGTTGAACCAATAAAGTGGATTAATGAAGGAAACAAGTTGAGGGTGTTTTGTGAAGTCAGCCAAAGTCTCTTCACATAATAGTTAACCAGGTAGAGCTGATTAGCTGCATTCTCGGTCATCTCTAAGGCCGTTTTTCTTCTTCTCTGGCTAGACTCTAAAATTAGAAATGGAGTGGATCACTCGGCTGGACAAAACGATCTTCATTAAGTCGGTCTTCATTAAGAGGCTGACATATTTTTACCATCAGTAACAAGAGGGCATTGGGCTGTCAGGAGATAAAAGGGGAAAGGATGGTCATGTCTAGACAGCCAAGAGGTTCTCTCTCAAATCATCTCCTCCTCAATCAAGTCTGCCCAAGTTCTCAAATCCAAGATCCTGCTCTAGCCCAATGGACTTTAATTTCTTCTANCGGTCTTCATTAAGAGGCTGACATATTTTTACCATCAGTAACAAGAGGGCATTGGGCTGTCAGGAGATAAAAGGGGAAAGGATGGTCATGTCTAGACAGCCAAGAGGTTCTCTCTCAAATCATCTCCTCCTCAATCAAGTCTGCCCAAGTTCTCAAATCCAAGATCCTGCTCTAGCCCAATGGACTTTAATTTCTTCTAGGAATGCAGGATGCCTGTAGGTATCCTCCCTCCCTGTTTGCTTTTTCCCAAATGAATTCATTTTTAGGGCCATGCAGTGCTTTGAATTCAAAGTACAAAGGTGTTTCAGAGCCTGTGAGGATGGGAATGTAGCATCTGTCTACCCAGATGGATTTCTTCCCAGAATTGCAGTCAAGCTGCCATGTTTTGGGAAAAATGCAGCTGTTTTCAGAAGTGGCAGGCTGCTCACACCCCTCACCTGCCAAGCCAGTCTTTGCCATCAAACCTGAAACACTGCGCAGTCCTAAAATTTATATATTCTGCTTGGCCACCTTTATGGGTCTGTCCACAAAAGGAAATTTCTCATTAAATCTTCATCACTTGCAAAGCTGCATAACTACCGTACTCTTTAAATTCTTAAGATGATCTTAATATTTATTTAGATTGGGAAAGAGAGACGGGATTGCATTCTGATGAAAGTGCTGGCACTGGGGAGACCCAGGTTCTAGTCCCCCCACTCAGCCTGAAAAGCTCCCTTACTAGCCAGCATCTGTCCACCTCTGGAAGTCAGGATCCTCAATTCTCTGGCACAATACCTTGAGGAAAACCCAGTTTCTGGGAGGACAGCCAGCCAGGCGCACCCACGCCAGGGTGGGGTGGGGATCATTGCAAGGGCCATCACTGCCACAGAGAAGGGATCCTCCTGTTGAAGGGGCCCACAGTGTACTGGTGACAATGGGTGGGACAAGCACAAATAGTCAGAAATAGGCAGTCCCACAAATAGTGTGGCCCTGTGATCTGTAGGGCTTTATAAGTGACAACCTGCATCTTGCATCGTACTCAGGAGCCTTTGAGGGAGTAAACAGAGTTTGTGAAGTAGTCATGTTGCATGGATGTACCGTGCTGCACTCATAACAACTAGCATTGCCACATTCTGGACCAGTTATAGCTTCCAGAGATCTTCAAGGACAGCCCTAGGCAAAGTGTGCTGCAGTAGTCCAACTGAGCTGGTCCTAGTGCTCTATTAGTGTTCTAGTGCTCTAAAGTTCTTTGGCTTAGACATAAGGGAGGGACATGGGGATTGGCGACTCAGACCCTTGATGGCCCTGGACTCTGACTGCTGTTTGGAATGCCAGTTTGGTGCCCTTATTCATGGATGTATCATGTCTTAGGGAAACAGGTAAGGGTATTGCTTCTTCTCTTGGAAATTGCCCACCCAGATATCAGGGTTTGCACCAGCCAAGAACCCAAGGATGGAGAGAAGGGATGATTATTGTCATCTAGGAGTTTCAGAGGCTCTCCCCCTCAGATTACTGGATGTCAGGTGTTCTGGTTGAATTTGGGCTATAGGCCTCTCAGGTGCCTGACAGCATCACTGCTGAAGATGCTAGAATCCTTGCGGGGTTGCAGGGCAGATCGTAAAGCTGATGGTGCTTGGGGGTTTCAACCTGCCATCCAATAAAATCAAGTCCAGGGTGGCTTAGGAGTTTTGTGGTCTTCAGGGTAAACAAGTCCCAAGACACTAATAGTCCAACACATACCAGCATGGTCTGTTTTTTGTATAAGGCAGTTGAGATGTGATCTGGCAGTGGAGGATATTGACATTATTCTATTGCCAAGGACAGATCCTTCTCTGCCTGGCTTTTGTCTCATCGGTTACCCCTTCCTTCAAGGAGACAGGACCTGTTTGATAGATCTACCCTAGGAGACTGATAGACCCAGGAGAGTTCCAGAGAAAGTGTGGGGTTTTCCCAATGGATTTGGTGAATGGTTAGGCTGAGGTATTAGCTGCTGTCTCAAATAGTTGGGCAGCTGGGCCCTTCAGTACCATCAATCATGGTATCCTTCTCAGCCAGCACCATGAGTTGGGGAAAGGGGTGTCAGAAGACCTAGTTACTTGAGGAATACTTATCTCCCATAGTACCTGCCTGGCTGATTTGACCCAATAGAGTATAGGCGTACTCCGGGTTCCTTTGATTAAGCAATGCCCCAGAATTGTGTCTTGTCTTGTGAAATTGTGTTGCTCCAAAATCTGGATGAACCAATCTTACTGTTGTTTTGAAGGACCATGAAGAACTGGTTCTTTGTCCAGTCCTTTGGCTAGGGTATTGAATCCCTTTTGTGGTAATGTGAGTATGTTCCTTGTTGGTGCCCAATTTTTGCCATCTTTTGTTCCTGTTAGAATCAAACATTTGGAGTGTTCTACAAGTCCTGCGTACAGCTATCAATTTGGAGAGTCTAACTTCAGAGGCATCTGGACAAGTCTAGATGGTGGGTGAGATTGAGTAATCAAAGCCCCGTATCTCTTGTGAATAAGAAAAACAAGTAGGGCTTCAGTTGCATAGTAGTTAGCTTGACTTTTCTGACACCCCCATTTTAGGGTCTCCTGAAAAGGAGATTGGAAGTGTGGCAAAAATATGGGTGTGGAAAACTCTGACTAGCTAAAATAACAATAAAGTTCTAAGCATTCTAGAAGAATTTTCCAGAGATCATGGAGATAGTTAAATTACCAAGAGTATTCATCTCTAAGTTATTACTATATATTTGTTGGGCTCATATACTGTCAGGGTTGGGTTTTTTTGTTTTTTTTGGAATTCAAGGCAGCATATATTGTATTCCTTCCTCTACTTCCCCCGGGACATTGATCTGGAGAGTTTGACTGGCAAGAGTCATGGAGGTGGCAGTCACCTAGAACTTGGCTGCTCTGCTGATGGTCTTGATAACATTTTCATCATCTCAACAGAGCTATAGTGGTGCAATGGTTAGGATGCAGTACTGCAGGCTAACTCACTGCTCACTCCAGGCCTTTGATCCTGATTGGCTCAAGGTTGACTCAGCCTTCCATCCTTCTGAGGTCGGTAAAATGAGGACCCAGATTGTTGGGGGCAATATGCTGACTCTGTAAACTGCTTAGAGAGGACTGTAAAGTACTATGAAGTGGTATATAAGTCTAAGTACTATTGCTATTGTTATCTGGAACCATAGAAACAAATCTCTCATTAAACTACATCATGACCTCAGCATCTTCTAATTCATCATCGCCATCAGCCGCAACATATCTAGAGAGTGATCCACTTCCTTAATGTCACCATCAAAGTATACAATGTACCTTAAAACCACATTATACACATGGTCATCTTTTGAGTGTGAAAAAGACACTGTTGTGTGATTCAACTGTGGGCACAGAGGTGGTTCTGCACTCCCAGTCTGGAAGCACAGAATTTAGCACAATGGGGGCACTGAAAGTCCATTTTCTTTGGAACTGGGGGTGTTACTCTGTGACACCACTCAAGGTTTTCTATTTTTGGCAGTGCCTGACCTCAAAGTTGGGGAAGATCAGACATGAAGAAAAAAAAATTGTCTGAAGCCAGCCTCCTGGAGGCTTTATAGCCAGGGCTCACCAGAGGATCCTGTCAGCAGCTGCAGCTTCTAGTTCTAGTTGGCTGGTTGTCATAGGGTTCCTTTCACAGCATTTCTGTAGCATTTGTTTGGTTGACTTCAAAGTCTCTTCCCAGACCCTATAGAGATACTGGTGAGGCATAGAGTGGTCATCTGTTCTGAGGACGTGTTTGGTCCATTTCATCTGGCCTATGATAATCAGGAACTCAGTGCTGGCAGACTCTGCACAATTGAAGACCTTCAGGTTGGAGACACGATCTTGCCAAAAATTGCTGAGGATAGAAGGGAGAAGATGTATGTGAAATTTCTCCCGTTGTTTGATGTGTCCTCAGGACAGGACTCACATCCATACAGGACATAAGGGATGACCACAGCTCTGAACACTTTTGGCTTTGTGAAGATATGGGTATTGTGTTGATTGAGCACTTTAATATACAGCCGAGCCAGTGCCTGCTTCGTCTTGTTGATCCTGGAGTCAACTTCTTTGTCCAAAGACTCATCGCTTGAGATGATGCTTCCCGAGTATTTGAAACTGTTTACATTTGTCAGCTGGGTGTCATCAACAGTGATTTTTGGTTCCACAGGCTTGGAATGTGGCAGGGGCTGCTAAAATACTTCAGTCTTGTTCAGGCTGATAATCAGACTAAAGAGCATAGCTGCATCTGAGAATTTGTTCAGCGCAAATTGTAGATCACTGTCCTTGTGTTCCAGACATCCACATCAGCAAAGAGAGTTTCTCAAATGACTGTACAGACTCACTTCATCCATGCATTCAAATGGCAAAAGTCAGAGAAAAGTCAATCGGTACCTGATGTGCACTCCCTTGTTCAGTTCCTGGACTGCACATGACAACATGCAGATTGAATAGGGCTGAGGCTAGCACCCAAACTTGTTTTACCCCATTAGAAATGGCAAATGCAGCTGATGTATTAGGCTTGTCTCGGCTTGGACATTTAGGAAAGAAAGACCCTCGACTCCATTTGTAGTGAAAGGTATACTTTTACTAAAACCAAGTGGTTACAGCATAAGCAAAGCCAGATCTGAATATTCCCGTGTAAACCCAGTGATTTTCCCTTCTCCTAGCCCCCCCCCTCCAGTCATTTTGTTAATGTTCAATGATATTCAAACTAAATGTCTTGGTAACATTTCTAATGTTTGACGGTGGGTGTTTACATTTTGTTTCCACGCCTGTGACTTTGGATCTTTCAACTGTTGTCTCTGGTTGGCACCTTTGGTTCCTGTTACACACACCCCTCCAACATTCTCCTCCTCCCACCTTTTTACGGCAGGACGCCATCAAAGCGAAGTAAGGATGAAGCAGTGTGATGGCAGATCTGACATCTCCATTGTAAAGAACCTGTCCTGTCGTGAAGTAGCTGAACCAACTTTAGTAGCTGAATTTCCTTGAGCATCCATAGCATCTCAAGATGATCCAGAGAGTCTGTTTACAATGTCAGATGCTTTTGTCAGGTGAATGAAGACAGAGTAAAGAGGCTTGTTCTGCTCAATGCATTTCCTCTTGGCTTGCCTCATGGGAAACACAATGTTGGTGGTTCTCCGTTCTGGCCGAAAGCCACACTGCACCTCTGGGAGGTTCCTTTCTGAGACAGTGACAGGTCTGTTCAGGAGAATGTGGGCAAAGGTCTTGCCTGCGATGGACAGCAGCAAGATACCTCTAAAATTTCCACTGTCTGATTTGCTTCCTAGCTTGTGTAGAGAGCCACAATGAGGGCGTCACAGAAGTCTTCAGGCGTCTCCTCTGTGGACCAAATGCCTTCCAAGATGTCTTGAAAGGCCTGCAAGGCATTTGGATCTAGCTGGAGATCGCTGCGCATATCTTCAGGCCTCCAGTTTCTATCCAAAACCCACCCCCAAATCTATCATCTAAGTCAGGCTCTGTGCTTGTAATGGCATTTCTTCTCATGCACCTGACAGAGATGTTCAACTGATGGAATTAAATCATTGGGGAGACTGAACTACCTGTCTAACGAGATCAATAGACAAATCAATAGAATCAGATCAATTCTGAGGGAGAATGTCTTAAAAGACAGACCACCCCACATAACAACAGAGCACTACTGATTGTCCCCTATGGCTCACAGCTGAAGCTACTCAACACATTATTGACAAGGACAAGCCCATACACAACCATGACTCTGCATTTTTTCAGGCACCGTGCAGCAGGCCAGGATGTTCCTTCAGACAGCCATCCAATCTAAAGAGGATGCTCATCAGCCTTTAGCAACAGCAGGGCCATGTGCCAACATTGGAACTGGCCCCTGAAACTAATTCAGATGTCCACTTTGTCCCTGCACTAATAGCAGCATTCCGAGAGCCAACAGTTGCACATGCAAGATTAGAGCTGCTTTCACACGTTCTTCCTCTCCAGGCCCTCCTAGATCTGCAATGCGACTTTGGATTCTACACAGGACATACAGGACAGACTTTGCACAAGAGACTCAATGCAGTCAATCCTGACTCAATACAAGGACAAAGCAACGTCAGAACATTTCAGCCTCCCAGGTTCTCTATTGCAGATGTCAAAGAGACCATTTTGAGAAAAAGATGCT
>NW_015394437.1:0-1446 GCF_001527695.2 Protobothrops mucrosquamatus
AAGGGTATTCCAAAAGGCAAGCCTTAGAGCAGGGGTAGTCAACCTTGGCTCTTTTATGACTCGTGGACTTCAACTCCCAGAATTCCTGAGCCAGCTGTGCTGGCTCAGGAATTCTGGGAGTTGAAGTCCACGAGTCATAAAAGAGCCAAGGTTGACTACCCCTGCCTTAGAGGTTAGTGGCTATTTGCCATAATTTTGCAGACATTTTTACCTGGTAATGGATGGAATTAACTGATCACTCAAATCTGAGAAAGTTATTTGACCAAGATTCCACAGGAAGAATGAGGGAGGGAGAGCTACACCCAAGTTGTGGACCCACTTTCTATGGGAGGAAGTGACTCCATCCCATGGAAACAGATCCATCACAGACCTAGAAGAATGACTTCTCACCAGAGTATTTTTGTTTCTTTCAGGAGTCAGTTTTTTTTTAATTAAAAGTTTTAAATAATTTTACATACTATATCCCACTTCCCTCCCCCCTCCCCCCCTTCACTTCCCAGAGCTGGTTACAGGGTTATAAAAACAGAATCATAAATTAAATAACATTACCCAAATATACTACCATCAGGTCTCATCCACACATACTTTAACTCTACAAAATAGATAGATCTTAACACTTTACCAACAAAATAATAATATAATTAAACATTATTACTAAAAATAATATAAATTCATCCATAATAAACTATTAATAATATTCTAAAATTTACTCATAAGCTAAATAATACTTTTCAATCTCGTATTTTTTCTGAATATAATCAATCCATCTTCTCTAAACCAAAATATATTTTTCTTGAGACTGATCCTTCAAATAAGCGGAATTTTTTGCCATTTCTGCTAAATTAGACACCTTTAATCTCCATTCTTCCATAGTAGGCAAAGAATTTTTCTTCCAATATTGCGCTACCAATAATCTTGCAGCTGTTATAAGAAGGAGTCAGTTTTAATGTATTCCCTTTTATTCCTCAGTTGGTCTCAGTCACATCTGTCAGAATGACTGAAGCAATTTCACTCCCTTAATCCATTCAAAAATGATCTTGAGAGAGATCCAGACAATGTGTCATCTAGGATTGTCTGTAGCTGAAATGGTACTACATCTGAGATGGTACACCTTGGCTGGATTGTACCCAAACATGAGAGGTTGGATTTTTTTTTTTTTTTTTTTTTTTTTGGGTAAAAAGTTTTTTATTATTTTCAACATAAAAAGAACACATCACAAGTACATCACAATTGAAACCCCCCCCCACCCCCCACCCGGACTTCCCAAACCTAATCCCAGGATACTATTCAACTAAAAGTAACCTTATATTAATATCCCTAACTCCACAAAATATAATTCTACATAAGTAGGTGCAATATATATATATGTAAAAAAATTTTTTTATCTAAAAACCTAACTTATATTCCACCATTCTATACTTATTTTGAATATAAAGAATCCATCTT
>NW_015394437.1:4883-7483 GCF_001527695.2 Protobothrops mucrosquamatus
TGACAATCAGCTGGAGGGCTATCAGCTGGTGGTCGAGCTGTCATCTGTCTTTCCTTTTCTTTACGTCTATGAGCTGCGCGCGTGATTCTTTGTTCCTTTCCATTAGCTTTTGAGCTTTCCTCTAGATCTTGAACAGAGGCAGAAGAAAAATCCACAATCATCTGCTCAGGCAGATCAGCTCTCTGAGGTGTAAGTGGGCATTCTGATTGTAAAACAGACGCCATAAAGTCTTTAGCCTTACTAATCGAGTTAAGCCTGTAGCGTTTACCAGATATTGTTACAATTATGCCCACGGGTATATCCCATCTAAAATTTATTTGTCTGAGCTTCAGCTCCTGTGTCAAAAAGGCATAATCTCTGCGCGCTCTGAGTATTTTTGCTGGAATTTCCTTTAAAAGAATGATATCTTGATTCAAAATTTTAAATCTCTGTTGGTAAAAGAGCTGCATTATTTCATTACGTCTAGACTTTCTTGTAAAGTAAATCACAATGTCTCTGGGCAAATTCTTTTGCTTTGCAATCCATGAGTTTACCCTAAACACACGCTCTATTTCAAGATAAATTTCCTGACCACACGATAAAGCATCCCCAAGTGCATCTGCAATTACTTGTCTTAAATTCTCCTTTGGGTCCTCAGCTAACCCACGAATCCGAATTGCAAATTCCATATCCCGAAATTGGGCGATCAACACATCACTCCTAACGTTTTCCAGACCCTCCTCTACCAGTTCAAGTCTCTGGTCACTTCCTTCTGCTTTTTGCTCATTCTGCTCCACCCTTTCTGCTATTGCATCGACATAATCCGCCAGACCCCTAAAGGCAGTTGCCACATTAGAACAATAATCATCTTGCTTCTGTACCAAATCATCTTGCTTCTGTGATAAATCCAATTGTTGCTGTGATAATTGGTCAAATCTATTTTGCATTTTAATATCCATTTCTTGAAACATCTCAGTCATTTGCTTAATAGTTGCAGCCAGCAAGTCCTGCATTTCTTTACCAGAAGGCGGTGGGGACGAGGAAGATGGAGGGTGTGACGAGTGGGAAGTTTTTGAAGTTGACTGAGGTGTCTGGACCGTCGAAGATGTATATTTTACAATCGAGGGCGCAGTCTTTTTCGAAGCCATGTTTGCAATATAATCCACTTTGTTAAAAAGTCTTATAGAAAGTTCAGCCAAGACATGTAATGCGCCAGTTAAGAATAACAAAAGTTCAAACCGGAAATCACTTTCACTTCTTGCTGAAAAGTATCAAGTCAGCGCCATTTTAAGTTCACTTTTCCACATTCCAACGCAAATGCGAGAAGAATATATTGTCCAAGTTAGGGTATAGTCCAAAAATTAAAAAACAGACTTCCAGGGTCGGTTCGTCTGCTTATACGGAACTCACAGTTATCTTTAGGTCGCAGCGGTGACGGCAGCTTCTAGCTTCGCTTATAGCGAAGACGTCCTGGATCGCGGAGAATCCCGAGGCTCCGGAGGAGTTCTCACCTACATCGTCCACATGGGACAACTCGGGAACTCAACTCCTACCTCGGGCAGCTCACCTTTCCCCCTATGCCCAGGGGAAAGGTATCAAGCCGTTTGACAGCTGATGCAGGCTGTCAAAACGGCTTTTACGCAGAAACAGGCGGGAGCAGCAAACAGCTGCGTCCAGCGAAGGCGCCTGCCACCGGAAGTCCATGAGAGGTTGGATTGTACCCAAGTATAAGTGATCTAGCGAAGATTAGAGTTAGGTACCATTCATGGAATTTATCTGGTACACCTTCTGGAATAGGAAATCTTGACTTTATAGCTATTGATCGGATGCAAACAGTGTGTGACCCCTGAATATTGCGGGAGTTCAAATCCCATCAATCCCTCAACCATGGAGCCATGGCCAAATAGCTAGGACTGGCAAACCACATCCAGTGGGCCAAAATATATTAATCCACGAAGGTAAGTGGGCTTAGAAAGTATAGTTGCCATTCAAACAGCAAAGCAGTCAGTAGCAGAAAAAACTATGAGTAGGTGAGTAGTCTGCTATCTGGGTGGCAACCCTCTCACCATGCTTACTCCTTTTCTTATGATTTATTGACTGAGCAGCCTTTCAAATGAAGGGTGCCTTCAGAAAGAGCAGTGTTTCTCAACTTTAGCAACACTAAGGTGTATTGGGTTTTGATTCCTATGCTGGCTGAGGAATTCTGGGAGTTGTAATTCACATATTTTAAAGTTGCTGAGGGTGAGACACACTGAGATAGAGAATCGTCTGTGATAGAACCACATTATCATTTGCTTACTAACAAGTCTAATCAATCCTCTTCCTCCTTCTCCTTCTCCTCCTCCTCCTCCTCCTCCTCCTCCTCCTCCTCCTCCTCCTCCTTCTTCTTCTTCTTCTTCTTCTTCTTCTTCTTCTTCTTCTTCTTCTTCTTCTTCTTCTTCTTCTTCTTCTTCTTCTTCTTCTTCTTCTTCTTCTTCTTCTTCTTCTTCTTCTTCTTCTTCTTCTTCCTCAACTATTTTTCCCACACCTCTGTGGTTGGGCTTTCATTGTCATCCCCTCCCTCCCTGCCAGCAAATGTCTTGTTTTGTTATTCTCTGCTCATGTTGAAATCAGCAAGCTAA
>NW_015394437.1:9802-12095 GCF_001527695.2 Protobothrops mucrosquamatus
AATACGAACCAATTGCCCAAAGTCCAAATTCTGATCAGGTAACCATGGGGATGCTGTAACATTAAGTCGCTTTTTTCAGTGCTGCTGTAACTTTGAACAGTCGCCAAATGAACTGCTATAAGTCAAGGACTATTTGTACTACCAGAAAATTACTTCCATTGTCCAATTAGTCTTAGAATGAAGAATATCTGACCATCACCTCTTGCAATGAAATCGTCAGCTAAACTGGAGGGCGGTATTAAGAGAGGAGCAAAGTTAGAGTTTGAAGTAATAGAAAATACTTGTAGCTCGGGTTTTAGATATTGGCTGTGGTTTGTTCTCCAAGCTTGTTTCGATATAATTTCTGAACGTTTCATTACCAAACTAGGTAACATCAACCGCAGGATTTCCTTGTCCTATTCTCCTTAGCTTAGAAATGTCTTGTGTGCCAGTGTGGTCAATTGGTCATGTGATTTGGTTGTTCGTTTGGAGCTATTTTTGAATTCTGAGCCGCTGATTGGTTCTCTTGTTGATTGGCAGCTCGGATGGTCTGGTTTCTTACATATTTATATGCTGTATCTAGATCAAAACCCGGCTTAAAAACAGCAATTGTGAGAGGGACCTTGGAGTCCTAATTGATGACCACTTGACTATGAGCCAGCAGTGTGCAGCAGCAGCCCAAAAAGCCAATACAATCCTGGGTTGCATAAACAGAGGCACAGAATCAAGATCACGTGAAGTATTAGTACCGCTTTATAAAACCCTAGTGAGACCACACCTGGAATACTGCAGCCAATTTTGGTCACCATATCACAAAAAGATGTTGAGAGTTTGGAAAAAATTCAGAGAAGAGCAACTAAGATGATCCAAGGCCTGGAGACTGAAACATATGAAGAATGGCTGCAGGACTTGAGTTTGGCTACTCTAAAGAAAATAAGAAATGGGGAAGACATGATAGCAGTGTTCCAGTATTTGAGAGGCTGCCACAAAGAAGAGGGGCTCAGGTTATTCTCCAAAGCACCAGAGGGAAGGATGAGAAACAATGGTTGGAAACTGACCAAAGAGAGAAGCAACCTGGAATTAAGGAGAAACTTCCTGACTGTGAGGACAATCAACCAGTGGAACAGCTTGCCTTCAGAAATCGTGGGCGCTCCATCACTGGAGATTTTAAAGAAGAGACTAGACAATCACCTGTCTGTGATGGTATAGGTTCTCCTGCTTGAGCAGGGGGCTGGACTAGAAGACCTTCAAGGTCCCTTCCTATTCTATTCTGTTCTGTTCTGTTCTGTTCTGTTCTGTTCTATTCTATTCGTTTATTGCTCCTTTAGTAGAATACCAGACCTCAATAAATTCACCCGTGTGGCAGGTGTTGCCATGCCCAATAATTTTTGTTCCTTCCCAAGTACAAGATTAGAGTCCTTGTACTGTAGAAAGCAGCACAGCCCTTGCTCCCTGAATCCCTAAAGCCATTCCCATTCCGAAAGGAATCTAGTCAGTCTGTTGAGATTCGTGTAACACACAGACAACAAAGTTTCTGCTTGAGACTCTTCCCAAGTAGTTCTGGTTTCTTGCACCTGATGTTAATCTCATCAGATTCACTCACTCACTTCCCAAGGGGAAGGGGAGAGGAATCGTCTAAATGTCTTAGATGTTTGCAGGAGGAACCACCTGTCCTGGGAGGACTTGGAGGAGGACAGCTCTTCTGACACGGCATCCCTACCCCCACTGCCCACTTCCCATGAGAAGTCAGATGAAGAAGAAGAAATGGTGAAGGGGGAAGTCTTCTGTAAAGAATAGGATGATGTGATGGAATCTCCGGCTAGACTGGAGGGAGGTGTTAAGAGTGGGCCAAGTTCTTGCGTTGCAGAAAAGCAGTACAAGGCTAAGCTCCCTCAGAATCCCTAAAGCCTTATCAGACCATTCCCAAAGGAATGTAGTCAGTCTGGTGAGATTCTTGTAATATAGGTGACTAACAATGAAGCTTGTGCCTGAGACTATCCACCAGTGGTTCCAGTTGCTTGCACCTCACACCTTGGATGAGAAGCGAAACATCTTCAAAGGAAAACAAGAAAGTCCAGTTGCCTCGTGAAAAAGCATCTTTGGGACAACGATGATCTGGATGACTGAGAATCTCCATAGACATTTGCACCTAACTCCTATCTTGCTTAAACCGATCTTTCTGGGGAGCAAGCTTGCCTTCCTCATAAGACTCTTTCCAAGAACTGTCTCTCTGTCTATATTCAGGAATTTCATTTGAATGGTGGCTTATGTGATTAGGATCCTGGATTGACAACCTGCAAACCTGCATCCAAAG
>NW_015394438.1:0-1617 GCF_001527695.2 Protobothrops mucrosquamatus
CCAAGCTCCGTCAGGAACCTCTCCGGGTCCATCAGGCGCCTGGGACGGAACCATCTACGCGGTTCCGTCTCCCTGCGGCGGGGGGAAGCGGTCCGGAAATCCATCCTAAGGAGTGCATGATCTGACCATGACAAGGGCTCTATAATTACCTCCCCCATTTCCAGATCATTTTGCCACTGGCCAGAGACAAAAATTAGATGTAGTGTATGTCCTCCCGTGTGAGTGGGGGCATGAACTAATTGGGTCAAGTCCAAGGTCGTCATGGAGGCCAAGAACTCCCGAGCTGCCGCCGACGTTTCGCCTGCCAATGGCAGGTTGAGATCCCCCATGACTATAAGTCTGGGGGTCTCCACCACCACCCTGGCTATTATGTCAGCCAGCTCAGGCAGGGCCGTTGATACATAGCAGGGGGCCAGGTATATAATCAACAGGCCCACTTGCACCCCTTGCCCCCACTTCACAAGGAGGGACTCTGCACCATCTGTCTGAGGCACAGTGGTCTCCCTCGGACATAGGCTCTCCCTTATAATGACCGCTACCCCACCGCCCCTACCCCGGGCCCTCGGTCGATGGAATGCCTGGAAACCCGGTGGGCATAGATCAACCAGGGGAACTCCCCCTTCCATGCCTAGCCAGGTCTCGGTGATACCTGCCAGGTCCGCTCCCCCCTCTTGAATAAGCTCTTGAATGAGGGGGGCCTTATTTACAACGGACCTGGCATTGCATAACACCAGCCGATGATCCCGGGTCCGAGGATCTAAAGTCCCTGGAGGTCGAGTAGAGCCCTGAGGATTGGAGCATCCACAAGCTTGTAAGCAGCGTGTGCGTGCTCCCAAAACCCGATATGGTCCTCTGCTCCCGCCATATCTGCCCCTCCCACTGACCGTACCAATCACACCACCCTCTGTTAACCCCCCAGTCTCTTCCCTCACCGTACCGCGCCCCTCAGACTG
The DNA here is from genome assembly GCF_001527695.2 of Protobothrops mucrosquamatus. Classification (NCBI taxonomy): domain Eukaryota; kingdom Metazoa; phylum Chordata; class Lepidosauria; order Squamata; family Viperidae; genus Protobothrops; species Protobothrops mucrosquamatus. The sequence continues at coordinate 954 of NW_015394438.1, forward strand.
GACTGGCCTTGGCCTCAGAGAGGGCTCCCCCAAGTCCCCTCGGGCCAACCCCAAACCCCCTAAAAATTTAATAAAACATCCCGCTAAGAAGACACGTAATTTTCTTCTCCTTAGTTCCCTAGTTACTGTTGCTGTATGCCATGAGATGTTTTCCCCTCTCAAATTTTCCTGGGAAACATTATGATTGTTAGGGGTATCTATAGAGAAAGCTCTTGGCTATTACAGCTACTCCAGTTGAGGGCTTGCAAAGCCAGGCTTTCTTTGATGGAATAAAATGGGAAGGGGTTTCTTTCCAGTGGTGGGATTCAAATATGTGAACAATTGGTTCTTTGTGTGGATGCCACTTCCAGAAGTCCATTCTGGGCCTGGGCAACAAAAAATTAGCTACCGGTTCTGCCAAACTGGTCCGAACTGGCTGAATCCCATCACTATTTCTTTCCCATTTCTGCTTCTTTTTGCATGAACTGCTAGGATCTGAACAGGTCTAGGATGTCTGGCTTAATTCTCCCTAAATGAATTTATGATGCCAAGAGTGGGAGTTTTGCCACTAATGGGCTTCTGTTGTCAATGGAAGTGCAATCCAAGGTGAGGACAGGATGGAGGTCCCCAACTGGATCCTCACCCTGCAATATAAAGAAGAAATAAATCAGCGAGTCTAATGCTG
>NW_015394438.1:2513-6531 GCF_001527695.2 Protobothrops mucrosquamatus
GTAAAAGAGATATATAGAGGACACAGAAATATACCATGAAAATTAAATCACCATATTGTACACGGTATGTACTACTCATTTTAAAGCTAGAAATAAAACAACCTTAACATGCAAGGAAAAATATAGATGATAGAGAATCCAAAAATATCACTATTGTCCAAGAAAACCCGTAAAATTACTTCTCGCAAAAGGAGGTTGTACATTATACCAGAATGTAGTGAGTATGTAGCATATAAATTATTGAAACAAATTAGCAAGCACCCTTTTGACCCTATCTGGATTGTTTCATAGTCCAAACAAAATCTGCTAAATATTCTAAGAAAATATGGTAACTGGAAAAAAACACATATACTTTTCTGAATTAAATAGTATCATATGCCTTTAATTTTATTTCAGGGAAAGAGATCAATAGTTTCAGAAATAAGGCTCAGTACTTCTGGCTAAGCAGAGAACAAATATATTTGGAACACATTTTAATGCAAACTTATTTAATTTGGCATTTCCTAGACATTTATAATCTTGCTTTGTTATTCTGTTTAAGAGTTATTTCAGTTGCAGCTGTAATTGTTATGGGAAAAAACTTCAGACTGATAATTTTTGAAAAGATAAATTTAAAAAATACACATTAGAGTTGAGGATGATGCAGGTTTGGCATTATTAAACAATTCTGTTGTGGAAAAAAAAAGCAGTGTGTGGCTTAGGAACACTAAGGCTTCAACATTCCAAAAAAACAAAAAAACCACTACTGATTTATAAATATAAGAAATATGTTTTAAAAGACAATATTTCTGTAGATCAAGAAATAGCTAAGAAAAGTAATCTTTGTTCAGAACTATATTACATAAGAAATATAAAAAGAAAAAAGAATAGAATAAAACAAAAGCTCAGAAATAATAAAAACTCCCTAATGTACCTGAACACTCTCTCTCTCTCTCTCTCTCTCTCTCTCTCTCTCTCTCTCTCTCTCTCTCTCCCGCGCTGTCTGTCAATCAAAACACCAGAATTAAAAAGTGATAGTGCCTGTCCACCCCACCAGAACACTCTCTCATCTTTTTGTCTTGCAATTTTTGTGATCTATTAAACATCTTTGGTTGATGGAGAAGTAAATGTAGAAATCTCATTCTTTGTAAAATGTTTCATTCCCAAAATTGAGTTTGTCTTGATAGGTGATAAAATACTAAATCAACTGATACTGCATGATAATGGGGTTGAGTTTCAGGTGAATTAATTGAAATCTTAAATGGTACACATCTCAAATACGAGCTCTTATTCAGGCTTTAATGCAAATGTACTAAACACATGTTTTATATATATATATATATATATATATATATATATATATATATATATATATATATATATATATATATATATATATATATATATATATATACAAGGGATTGAACTGCTTATTGAAATGAATATTAAATACTCTGTCCCCCAAATTTTGTCAATTCAATTTATCCTGAGTATCTTATCCTACCAAATCTTTAACATATATACTGTTACTTTAAATACCAATACACGTAGAGACAGAACCCATATTTCAAAACATATTTTATGGAGTTCTTCTACGGAGTATGTTTGCTTCAAGTCAAGAGCAAAGGCTATTATGATTACAAGCACCTCAAAAATAGATGGATTTTCTAGACTTTCTGACTCTAAAGAGAAGAGAGCAGAGACATTTGGAGTTAAAATAACCTTTTGAAGTTCCTCAGAGACCAAAATTTCTAATGCAGAGATTGACACAGTCAACAGTCAACAGTCAACAGCTCAACAGCTGCAGCTTCAAAGTCTATATCACTTGAGGAGAGAGATGTGGTGCAGGAGAAGCAAGTTCTTTCTCTAGTGGTGTGTCTTAAAAACCACATTTCCTTCTTAAACTGCTATTAAAGAAAAAAAAAGAAAAAGTTAATATTAGCATATATTTTTCAACTTATGAAGCAGTCCAATATTGGACAAAACCTTCAAAATCAAGGAAGAAATAGGATTATAGTTCAGGCGATCACCATAACAGACTAGAAATCCTTTAATCTGAGTTTTTATGAATATGGGGATAATGACAAGACTGTATTCTGAAACTGAGACAGTCCAAACTGGTCTTCTCTTATGGATTGATCTCCCAGGTTTCATGTTATATAGCTCAACATATACATAATCATGAAAAGTATCACTCAAATGATATAGTAACAATGCCCATAAAGTTAGAAAAGTATTTGTAGTATTACCTTTGTTTCTATAGTTCTGTAATGAATTAAGAATAAGGAAAGAGAGTATGACAAGGCTGCATAATGTCCCCTTATTTATTTAACCTATATGCTGAATACATATTAAGAAGATAAGTGTGATTTAAAATTGGAGGAAGGAACATCAATAACCTGCATTATGTTGATGAAACTATCTCAGTAGCCAAAAAACCAAAGATGTACAAGTCCTAGTACTAAAAATCAAAGTGCATAGTGGAAGAGATGGAGCAAAACTCAATTAAAACCAAATTAATAACAAGTAGGATAATCAGCTTTAGAACTGACAATGAAGAAATCAACATGGTAGATAGCTCCTACTTTTTAGGATCAATATTAAAACAGTAAAAGAACTAGTCAAGAAATACACTGTTGAAAGCATTTGGTAGACCAGTCATGAAGGCCTTAGAAAAGATATTAAAATTTTGTGATTTGTCTATACTTATAAAGATCAGAATGCAAGTCATGATATTCCCTATGAAACTCTGTGGAAATGAAAGATGGACATCAAAGAAGCAAGATAGGAAGAATATTTGTACCTTTGTACTTTGATGTTGGAGAAGACTCCTGAGAACAGACATATAAACAAATAAATGGATCATTGAACAATTCAACTCAGAGTTTCTCACCAGACGCCCAAATGAACAGGATCAAATTATTATTCTTCAGAAACAGTTAACAAAGATGTAGTTCTCTCAAGAAGAGAATGTTGGGAAATAGAAGTAGCAATGAGTGTGCCATTGGAAAACCTTAAAGATCAGGGCTAGATTGTCAAAGAGAAAATCTATATATGTAGTTGCTAGGAATTAAAAAAAATGACTTGATGGCACATAATCAATCAATTACATTATAAAAACTGAAAAACTGCTGCACCACTATAATTCCACCCAAATTCATTGGATAAGATATTCTTATGAACCATCACAATTGATATGAGGTATAAGCTATTTTGACATACGTATAACACTTTTTATAATTATTCTACTTAACAGTAGGAACTATATGAATGAGTTGCATTACTTTCTGTTTTGACAGTTCCTATTTACACTTTAAAATGATTTCCTAGGCTTAATTTAAGCTTGGGTATATTTTAAATTTTATATAACAATGTATATATAGACTTTGTAATGCAAGATATATATATATATATATATATATATATATTGTGATTCAAGTGATCAAATGATAAAAAAACATGTTTTTCAGTGACATTAGTGGTTACTTTTCTGTAGTGGCTAGAAATGAGACAAATCTAAAGCTCTTGTTTTTGGAAAGAAAAAAAATCTATACTTTGCATTTAGCTCACTAAGACTATTTACAGAAGCCAAGACATTCCATGCCAAATGCTCGATTTCACCATTATAAGCTGTGAAATTCTAATATGTCAGGTATTATTCTTAAAATTCAATTAGTAGGAAAATAGTTATAGGACATAGAGGTATTTTATAGAATATGTGTTAATATAATAATATACCCATAGTACATGCAATCAGGATAAAACAAAGTAAGGCTTAAATAACATTGAAGATACTATTTTGATTATTTTAACAAGTCTTGAATCTGTATAATTTTATTGGGTTGGCAACATTCAATTATATATTTACATGCCAGAAACTTCAAGAATGATATGTCTATAAACAATCCAAGATTTTGTCAACACTGATTTTGATGGACACCTTATAGTACTTTCAAATAATTTTAAAGGCTTAAAATTTGCTTTGTTCATTTATTTTTTTATGCAATGAAAATAGACAGATACAAAGCCCCATATTATA
>NW_015394438.1:6600-12095 GCF_001527695.2 Protobothrops mucrosquamatus
TTCATAAACAAAAAAATAGCATATGCCATCAAAAATTATAAGTCTGTTATAACACCATCCTTCCAGGATGGACTAACAAATTCCTTTGCTATTTGTCAGGCATGCTATAATTCTTCATATAATGATACAGTATTCATAAATATACATCTTCTTTTAAACAAAATGCTTTTTCATTAGAAAGTGGGGCAGTTCCCATTCTCAGTTAATTTGATATGAGCACCATATCTACTTTAGCATTTTAAATAGATCAGGTATTGATCTTAACCAGTGATTCTCAACTTTGACAACTTGAAAATATGTTGACTTCAGTTCCCAGGAATTCTTGGAGTTGATATCCATACATCTTCAAGCTGCCAAGGTTTAGAAACATTGATCTTAACAGCTTCACATACGCCAACAAATATTTGTTACAATATAGGGGATTTGAAGTTGATAAAATGCAAAAAAGACAATTCTCTGATAATAACTGCTGCAATTCTTTTGGTAAGTATTCCAAAATGTAAGTGTGCCATTGAGTTTATTCTTCTTAAGGCTACGCTAGAAACACTTTATTACTGAGCTGAATACTGTATTGTCACAGTTTGAGATCTGACTGGCCCCTTGGCATGATAAATTTATTTATTTATTTACGTTATAATATGTATTTGATTATCTGTCATCAATTTTACAATGTTTATAGCCAGACTCAATTTAAATGAATTCTGAATGAAGTACAAACAAGTCAAGACAAAGCAAGATATGGCAATCATATACAGATAATACATTCATCAATAACACTAGTATATAGTATTTGCTATTGAATTGAATTAACCTAAGGGCATTGGTGGGATTCAAATATATGAACAACCAGTTCTCTGTGTGGATGCCACTTCTGGAAGTCCATTCTGGGTCTAGGCAACAAAAAATTAGCTACCGGTTCTGCCAAAGTGGTGCAAACCGGCTGAATCCCACCACTGCCTAAGGGCCATAGATCTACTGCACAACACAGCTTATCTTTTTCTAAAAGCAGCTGAGGTCACTCTGAACAATGCTCCAAGGGAGAATCGGCAAAAGCAATAAGTATACTGTAGAGGAGAATTGAGATTACCCCAGTTGGATAGGGTTGAACACAAGCTATTACTTGTATTAATTCATCCACTTTCATTTTTCACATCATTTTAGTCACTTATTTTCTCTTAACTTTTTAACAGATTAAAGATCTCCTGGTAATTAAAGGCTGGGCAGTGGCACAATTTTATATATTGTTTGGTTGTCTCCATATTCCAGGCATCCGCCTGATGTGAGATAGAATTGCCAACCAAATTGTCATGATTTTCTTCAAATGTCCTCCAAGAATCCAATGACTCCATTAGATCCCTCAGGTGGACCATCTTTCACAGTTCCAAAGCCATCACAAACCTCAGTGTGACAATGAAGTGATTGAAACCACAACAGATGATATAATTTAATGTCTTTTCTTTTTAGATTGGGTCTCATCTGCTCCAAAGTAAAGAAAAGGACAAGTGAGTCATGGCCATAGTTATTCATGACAGACCTATGGTCATCATGAAGGCCATAAACTCATAAGCTATGCTGAATCTCCTTTCCAGGGCATAGAGATGGGTGTCTGTGCTGGGCAGTGAGGTGTCAGTACAACAACAGAAAATTTTATTTTAAGGCAAATATTGATTTAATAATAAATAAATTTTAAAACAGAAAATGGGAATAGTGAATGAATCTACACAAAAGTGCAATGATCGAAAGTAAAAAGATACACACTCTGCTACAGAGAGGTTCCATGAGGATGGGCTCCATCACAAGTCCGAAAGCTCCGAAGACAAAGCCTCTGATCCCGGTGACTGACCTAGATCAGATCCTGCAGATATCCTTAACTTGAGGTGTTCAGAAAGAATACTTTAACAGAGCAATATTAAGCATTGTTATGTATAATTTTGTTTCCTTCTGTTTGTGTAGTTTTAGTTCTCCCATCCACTCTCATGCTTGCTGGATGCCTGCCTCCCTTCTTTTACTGATATACAAAAATATTAAAATAGCAGGTGCAGAATGCTAAAATAAAAAAAGTGATTGGCAGCAATTGTAGTTGTTGCAAACTGAAACAAATAATTGGGAATAAAAAAAATATTCACTTATCCAGAAATAAATCTTGCTTCTAAGCAATCTGGTCTTTTGGCTAAAGACAAAGCTTTCAATGCCATTAGAACATATTGCTCTTTATAAATAGGGTAATTAAAAATTAGAAGAAATTATTACTGATATTTATTATTATTCTGTGAAAATAATATGGCTCAACAAGTGAAAGCATCTGGTTGATCTTGTCTCAGTTTAGTAGCTAAGCCATTATGAGCCTGGCTAGTACCTTGAATGGATAATTAAGCAATACCTAGTTTATAGGCTGGGCTGAAAAAATAAAATAAACTCTGCAAGAAGACTTTGATAAACCATTTCTGCATTATTACCCAAAAGAACATTTGAATGTGTCCATGTGGCCTCTTTAGAAGTTAAACCTGATTTGAAGGAGTTTTCTATGGCTTATGAAAATAATTTAGTTATGTAATTAACAGAGATAATAAATTTAAAAGTATCATTTTTTATATAAATGTCTTGATTGCATCCACATTGCCACATCAAAAGACGAAAAATAACCTTGATCAGGTATTGACAAGAAGAACTGTGTTCAGATGGCATCTTATCCATTTTTTCCCTACATACAAATAATTAAATAATTAAACAGATGTATGTGCTGTAATTGCTGATTTTTTTCTCTGCAGGTCTGCCTTAAATAATTCTGCACTCTCTTATTTGATCTGAGGCAAAATAGCTTTTATGCTATTTGGGATACAAATCATCTTTACTGGGCATGTGATTATCATACATGATATCCATTATAGATTATGCTTTTTTGAATGGTTATAGATTTCCAAGTGTTTGAAATCGAAACAGTAAAATGAAATTGTACCCTACTGATTCAAAGGGTTCCTTTTATATTCTGGATTGGTTATGTTACTTTTGCATTAAAAGAACAAAAACAAAAATGTACTTCTGGACAAGGGGATAGATGGGGAAATCATCAAATTTGCAGATGACACTAAGCTGGCAGGAATAACCAACACTCCAGAAGACAGGCTTAGGATACAGGAGGATCTGGACAGACTTGAACACTGGGCGCTATCTAACAAAATGAAATTCAATGGTGAAAAAAGTAAGGTTCTACATTTAGGCAAAAAAACCCAAATGCACAGGTATAGTATAGGTGGTACCTTGCTCAATAGTAGCAACTGTGAGAGGGATCTTGGAGTCCTAGTGGACAATCACTTAAATATGAGCCAGCAATGTGCTGCAGCTGCCAAAAAAGCCAATACAGTGCTAGGCTGCATTAACAGAGGGATAGAATCAAGATCACGTGAAGTATTAATACCATTTTACAATGCCTTGGTAAGGCCACACTTGGAATACTGCATCCAGTTTTGGTCACCATAATGTAAAAAAGATGTTGAGACTCTAGAAAGAGTACAGAGAAGAGCAAAAAAGATGATTAGGGGACCAGAGGCTAAAACATACAGTATAAGGAACAGTTGCTGGAATTGGGTATGTCTAGTTTAATGAAGAAAAGAACGAGGGGGGACATAATAGAAGTGTTCCAATATCTCAGGGGCTGCCACAAAGAAGACGGAGTCAAGCTATTTTCCAAGACGCCTGAAGGCAGGACAAGATGGAACGGAACAACGGATGGAAACTAATCAAGGAAAGAAGCAACCTAGAACTAAGGAGAAACTTCCTGACAGTTAGAACAATTAACCAGTGGAACAACCTGCCTCCAGAAGTGGTGAATGCTCCAAAACTGGAAGTTTTTAAGAAGAGACTGGACAGCCATTTGTCCGAAATGGTATAGGGTTTTCTGCCTGAGCAGGGGGTTGGACTAGATAACCTCCAAAGTCTCTTCCAACTTTATTATTATTATTATTATTATTATTATTATTATTATTATTATTATTATTATTATTATTATTATTATTATTATTATTATTATTATTATTATTATTATTATTATTTTCATCAGGGATAAGAAAATTGCTGTACTTTTCTTGAGTATTGTGATTGTTAAGTTCTATAGATGATTGCATCTACCACTAGAAGTAACTATTAGGAAACCACATATATCCTTTACTTTTTTAGTTCAAAATGATAACTTAAGCGACTCTTAATTCAAAAAATACTTTTTTCAAATAAGCATAAGATCTGATAGATCAATGTGCTTTCCCAGGAGTAAGTGAAGTGATTAAATATATATTTCTAAAATTATTATTCTACAGTAATATTCCACTTATGAAACCATCTTTTCATTTAAAATTATTGGATACAAAAGTTTATTTTCAAACTCCAACTATTACGTGTAGAACTGCTGAAGAAGTATGCACATTTTAGTTTGCATACTATATAACTGTAAATTTTGGGGTGCTACTTGTTAACAAATGTATGGGACCCTTTCTTATAATCCAAGACCAGATCATAAAAATTGAAAAAGCTAAATACAATTTTAAATGCAATAGAATCTCTTTAAACAGTGAATCATGAGTCAGTGAGATTCTTCACCAAATGAGCATGTTTGAAAGTGATATTTAGGTCCTGGACTTTTTAACAAGCATTAGCTACTTGCAAGTCTAAATATATTGTAAATCCTAAACAATCAGTTCTTTGGGTGGAAGTTTATACTCTTGGGCAATCTGAAGAAGAAATCTCTATTTAATATCATCCTTCCAAAGTAATACCAAGTTATTTTATAAAATATTCATTAGAACAAAAGAAACATCCTCTTCACCAAATTCGGAGGCATTACAATGATGGCTACGCAACTGCTGCAAAGTTGTTGAACAGCACTTTTCATAACCCCTGATCATTGGTCATGTTATTTGGAATTGATAACGATGATTGGAAAGCCATTTGGAAGTTATCAAGTTCAGAATAGGTTTCCCAACTGTTTTTGAAATAGGCCATAGTCACCACTATCTTCCCCTGCATTTTTATCTCCAGAATTATACTCCTTTGCACTTGGAAGTTCTATTTACTTATCATAAAGTTCTATTTACTTATCATATAAGAGGTGACCTCACTTTCCTGAATTAAATGCTTATGTAATTAAAGCAATATCCACACACAAGTAGAAGATACCAGAATGTCCAGGGAGAAAGACAGAATTGGCAGGAAAAAGAAGACATTTTTAGATTAGGAAGCAACTAACGAAAGTTCTCCAAAAATAGTTCAGCAAAGACTGAGCAAACAAGTACAAAACATAAAATGAGCACTGAGGACAACGTGGAAAAATTACATTGGCGATTGAATGGTGTATCTAGGAGCTAGCATGGCTAGCTGAAAAATAAAGAGGAGCAGCTCGTTGTAGGTGCCTTTTTATCACTGTTAATGTAGCTATTGACCTAACCACCACTTTGCAGACGGCAGTATTGTGCTCTTTCAAAATGGTGCTGTCTCATATAATTGGG
>NW_015394439.1:0-4943 GCF_001527695.2 Protobothrops mucrosquamatus
CAGATAGTGAATGCATAGCTTCTTCCATAGGTTTCAAACTTGAATCACTAATACTTGGAAACTTATGTGAACAAAACATGTTGATCCTATGAAGAATTCACCAGGTCCTGAGAAAAGGTTGATAATAATGATATTTGTTAACTATTGTGATTGGGCTTATTGTACCTACGTTCTACAACCTCAATGTAGTTGTGGTCCCACTCTACAATGAGAACAGTTCACTAGGCTGGCTATAACTGTCATAACATTTCCAGTGTCACATGTCCCAAATTTAAGTACTTGGCAAACAGCATGTGCTCATGAGGGTTGCAGCATCCTAACTTCATGGGATTGCCATTTGTGACCTTCCCAGATGGCTTTTGACAAGCAAAGTCAATGGGGAAGCTGGATTCGTTTAATAACTGCATGATTTACTTAACAATTACAGTGATTCACTTAGCAACTGTGGCTCATAAAAAGCTCGTAAAATCAGCCACAACTCCCTTAACAACTTTCTTGCTTAGCAATGGAAATTTTAGTCATAACTTGAAAAAGTGCAAAGAAAAGCAACTAAGATGATTAAAGGCCTGGAAACAAAAACAAACAAAGGATAGTTACAGGAAATGGTTTTGGCTAATCTAGAGAAAAGAAAGACTAGGGGTGACATGATAGCAGTATTTCAGTATTTGAGGGGCTGCCACAAAGAAGAGGGGATCAACTTATTTTCCAAAGCACCAGAAGGCAAGACAAGAAACAATGGATGGAAACCAACCAAGGAGAGAAACAACATGGAATTAAGGAGAAACTTCCTAACAGAGAGAACAATTAACCAGTGGAACAGCTTGCCTTCAGAAGTTGTAGGTGCTTTATCACTGGAGGTTTTTAAGAAAAGACTGGACATGATATACTGTCTGAAATTATATACGATCTCCTGCTTAAGCAGGGGGTTGGACTAGAAGACCTCCAATGTCCCTTCCAGCTCTAATCTGATTCTGATATTCTAAAGCAAGTTTGTTATTATGCAGTAGAGCCTGTTCATGGATTCTGAGCTAGACCTTTCTCCTGAAGATCCTACCACCTATCTGTTCCATTCCCTATGTTTTCCTGTTGATGTAGAGAGCATGCCTGGCTATACATCCTTAAGAAAGAAAAACAAATGAATTGTATAGGTCAGCCTTTTTCTATGTTCCTTTGCAGTCTATTTCATTACTTAAAAAAAATAATTTAGCTATTTTTGCTTAAGTTTGTATAGGGATATGTGAGTGTTAAGGAGAAGAAATATAAATAAATTAATAAATAAAATGTGTAATACTTCTACTATTATTTTTCAGATCTATAGATATGTTCACTTGTGGGAGGCTAATAATGTTGGTAGTAATGTTGGGAAGATTATCTCTGTGTGTGTGTGTGTGTTTCTCTCCCTCCCTTCCTCCCCCTCTCTCTCCTTCCCTCCCTCCCATCTTCTCCTGAAAGAACAAATATTATTCAATGCTTTTATTTGTGTATATCTTTCCTGAGGAAAGAGGAGTTACTTTTCTTTTATGATAACCTTCTAAAATTGAGTTGTTCTTTCACTGAGTTTCGCTATTTTCTTTCATATTACAGCCTTCATAATTCATCATGCCAGTTGACTCTTATATTATAAATTGCTATGCTAACATTTTGCACCTGATAGATATTACTTTCATTGAAGATCTGATTTATAATGGCAGTCAACATTTGAAAAGAGACAAATAGAAGGATTCCCCGCCCCCCTCGGTATTCTGAGAAGCGAGATTTGGAATGGCTTGGAGATTGACTCATTAAAATAGTATCCATGTCTTGCTAGACGATGTCATGTGAAAATATCTCCCTGTCCTTCTTCCCCAAAAAGAAATGAAACTACTCTATGATGAAAATTTTCTGAATAATAACTATGTTAGGGCTTGCTATTGAAGCACAGCTGGAGCTAATATAGACATTTTTAGCATTGCTGAATTTTCAATAGCAGATAATTTAGAGTGTGCATTATAGTAGAGGTCACAGAGAGAGAATGGAAATAAAATTAGCTTTACATTTTTAATATTATTCAATAATTTTTTGGGGGGGAAGTGGTCTTAGTAGATGTTGAGTTTCAATTTGTAATGCAGCCAAAAAAAGCCATTTACTGGATAATGGAGAGATTTTTACAAGTAACTCACCTTCACTGAATAGATATTTAACCGTTTGATTTTTGTTTTACTGTTTTCATTGTGTGTTCATGTACATAGACCATATTTTGTGAATGGTTCAGCATATATACTGGCATTTTTAGTCACCTTTATAGACCTGTGTGAAGTAGCTCCATTCCAGCTCTGGGCATCACCTTCATACACAACATTACAGCAGTTGGATTTGATGTGATGGAAAGGGGCTCTTGCACATATCCAGAAACTCCCTGGATCAAAATGGAATGGCTGCATTGCATAGCCCTAGATTAGGCCCAATTTACAAAAGTGACGCATCACCAGAATAGTTTAAATCGAAAGGTGAAGGATACCCATTTTTTTTTAAAAAAGGAACCAAGGCAAAATAATAGTGATGCACACCCAAAAGCTGACTTCTCAAAAATATGACACCTTTTAAAATGAAAAAACAATATTATACTGTATATTACAAACAGTGGTTAACCCAATTGTCTTTAATATCTGTGGAGATTCTCAGTCATCCAAGTCATGGTTGTCCAAAGATGCTTTTTCAAAAGGCAACTAGACTTTCTCTTTTTTTAAAAAAGACATCTCGCTTCTCATCCAAGAAGCTTAAGTCGGTTGGCGACCCCCAGGGGGAGAGCCTTCTCTGTTGGAGCCCCCACCCTCTGGAACGAACTACCCCCAGAGATCCGGGTGATTCCGGATCTCCCCTCCTTCCGCCGCGCCCTCAAGACATGGCTATTTCAGCTGGCAGGACTGGCCTAAGGGGATTTTAAACTTGGTTTTTAAATAACTTTTTAAAAAACGAAGAAAAGGCCCATATTAATATTTCTTTTTAACTATATTTTAAATTTTGTATATTGTATTGATTGTTTTGTTTTTTAAACTGGCTGTAAGCCGCCCTGAGTCCACCAGGAGAAGGGCGGGGTATAAATGTAATAAATAAACAAATAAACAAATAAATAAATAAATAAATAAATGAATGAATGAATGAATGAATGAATGAATGAATGAATGAATGAATAAATAAATAAATAAATAAATAAATAAATAAATAAATAAATAAAGTCCTTCAATCAGAACTGAACAAGCTTCTTGGTTGAGAAGCAAACATCTTCAAGGAAAAACAAAGAAAGTCCACTTGCCTTTTGAAAAAGCACCTTTGGGCCAATTTTCCTTAGCTAAACCTATTAGCACATATAATCACTTATTTTATACCAGTGATGGCAAACCTTTTAGAGACTGTGCCCCCCAAAACTGGCCCCACCCCACTCCACCCTCTGCCCCGCCCCCACTCTGGCCCCACCCCGCCTGCCTGCAGGGCCACTCATTGCCTCCAGGGCCTGCCGCAGATCGTCCAGCAGCGCCATGGCAGCCACGCCCTCTGCCCGTGCCCCGCAGCATCAACTGTGCGCAATGGGGCATGAGGGCAGAGTCTTGTCTACACTGCCTGGCTGCCATGTCCTTGGCTGCACTGCTCTGCATGGGCCATGCTCGGGGGTGACTCTTCTCCAGGAGGGCTGCTGGTGAGGAGGGTGTCATGGGGGAGGCAAGGCTGGGGCAACAGCACATGTGCCCACAGAGAGGGCTCCGAGTGCCGCCTCTGGCAACTGTGCCATAGGTTCACCACCACTGTCTTATACCTATCACTGACAATGATATTTCTGCAACAAAGATATTGAGTTGTAGATATCTCCTCACATACTTCTCCTTAGTTTATAATACTTATTTACCAACACCTATATATTACCTTACAGAGTAAAAACATAGCACAATAATCTACATATCAACTCTGATAAAATAATTACAGTGTCTAATCATTGTGCTGGTAGAAAAAATTTGCCTGCATTTTCTCTACCACTGTCATTCAACTTGATAGAAAAACATTTCAGAGAAATTATGATGGATTGTTTATAATATTGCATTTACTTAATTTTTAAATGATCAGGGACTGATCACTGTAATGATAATTATTAGCATTTCTCCTGCTGTCTGCAGCATTCCTGGGCTTTGTATGTTGCAATTAAATTCCACTGGAAGTCTTCGTGTGAGAACTGCTTTTATTATTGGTCTTGTTCTGTTTTGTTTCCAATAACTTTCATCACAAAATAGGCAACTCTACTGTTGAAGCATTTGTGAGAAATTCTTTCTTACCCTGAAGAAATTTGGAGAAATTGTTCATTCAATTTCTTTGCTCACTCTGTCCTCCAATTGTGTAGTCTGTTCACAAACCTGGTCGGGAATTTTGAAAGCCCACTTATGCTCCATCTAGAACAAACAGATCAATCTATACAGATGTGAACAAAGTATTATTTACAATGATAAAAAATGACAGTACTTAAAACTCAGCAATAGAATGGAAGCACTCTTCATCATAGATACTTCATTAGAGTATTAGAGAAAATGCATAGACTTGATTCTGTGAACTTTTGAATTTAGACCAGAATTTCCTGATGGATGCCTTAGGAACATATGCCACCCCCGGAAGCCACAGGCACTTCTTTTAAAAGTTGTTACTCCTTCAGAAGATCCTGTTGAATTGTAATTTGTAGAAAGTCTGAACAGAAAAGTATAATTTTATTAATTTATTTATTTATTTATTATTAATTTAATTTGTACCCCGCCCTTCTCCTCATGGGACTCAGGGCGGCTAACAGCCTCATAAAAACCACAATACAAATACAATGATATCTATATTAAAAACCGAATTAAAAGGAAATATTTAAGAAGGCCGATCATTAAAATTATCCTTAAAATACCCTTAAAAAACCCCGCTAAAAATCCCTAGGCCAGACC
>NW_015394439.1:5525-6553 GCF_001527695.2 Protobothrops mucrosquamatus
ATTCTGGACCAGTTGAAGCCTCCGGGTGCTCCTCAAGGGGAGCCCCATGTAGAGAGCATTACAGTAGTCCAGGCGGGAGGTAACGAGGGCATGAGTGACCGTGCGCAGGGCGTCCCGGTCCAGAAAAGGCCGCAACTGGTGGATCAGGCGTACCCGATAAAACGCCCCCCTGGTCACGGCCGACAACTGATCTTCCAGCTTCAGCCGCGAATCCAGAAGGACCCCCAGATTGCGCACCCTCTCCGAGGGGGCCAGAATTTCGCCCCCTATAGTCAGCGATGGAGTCAGCTGACTATGCCGCAGCGCCGGCAGCCACAGCCACTCGGTCTTGGAAGGGTTGAGCCTGAGTCTGTTCCTCCCCATCCAGACTCTTACGGCCTCCAGGCAACGGGTCATCACGTCAAGGGCATCGTTGGGGTGGCCTGGGGTGGAAATGTACAGCTGAGTGTCATCAGCGTACTGATGGAAATCCACCCCAAAGCCACGGATGATCTCTCCCAGCGGCTTCACATAAATATTGAACAAAAGGGGAGAGAGGACCAACCCTTGTGGGACCCCGCAAGTGAGGGGCCTTGGGGTCGACCTCTGTCCCCCTGCCAATACAGACTGCGTACGGTCGGTGAGGAAGGAGGAGAACCACCACATAACAGTGCCTCCCACTCCCAACCCACTCAACCGTCGCAGCATGATGCCGTGGTCTACGGTATCAAAAGCCGCCGAGAGGTCCAAAAGAACAAGGACAGAGGAATAACCCCTGTCCCGGGCCCTCCAGAGATCATTTACCAACGTGACCAATGCCGTTTCCGTGCTGTATCCCGGCCTGAAGCCTGACTGGAGCGGGTCTAGATAGACTGTTTCCTCCAGGTGTCGAGGGAACTGCTGCGCAACCACACTCTCAACAACCTTCGCCACAAAGCGAAGGTTGGAGACCGGGCGATAATTGGCCAATACATCTGGGTCCAGGGAGGGCTTCTTAAGGAGGGGCCTCACCACCGCCTCCTTTAGGGCCGCGGGGAAGGCACCCTCCC
>NW_015394439.1:10106-12094 GCF_001527695.2 Protobothrops mucrosquamatus
TTCCAACAAGCGGGACTGGCCTAGGGCAATTTTTAGAGGGGTTTTAATCATATTTTAATTAGACTATATTTAAATATTTCTTCTTAATTAATTTTAATTCTGTAATTGTTATTTATGTTTTTTAAATCGATTGTCAGCCGCCCTGAGTCCGCAAGGAGAAGGGCGGGATATAAATTTAATAAATAATAATAATAATAATTTTATTAGCCTATTTTTGAGTGTTATTCCAGGATAAAATGCAAAGCTCAACTTGAAAAGTTGTCATTTAGAATTCTAGTAGCAGTTATTTTTTCCCCAATATATATTTAAAATCCTCTGATCCAGCCTCAAACAAGCTTTTGAAAGAAATCAAGATTTAGAGTGATGGATGTCTCAGAACCTATTTCTGGTTGGCTTGTTTAATGGATGTGTCACATAAATGATTCTGATCCAGAGCTACAGGCAGTACTGAATTTTATACCTATTGCATAAGTATGTAGCTCTGCCAACCTTTGCAGAGAGAAGATGTACAATATCATAGGGACTACTTCTCGATAGAATTAAAAATGCTATTCCACTTGAGATGCAATAAGTTATCTTAACTTATTAACTTAACACCGCTTAGGCTTTATTCAAGATAGAAAACGTGCAAATTAATTTGTTTGGTGACCATTGCTGAGTCCAAATCTTAAAACATCTGTAGCAGGGTATACTTTTGCTGGAAAAACAAATCTTTTCAATAGAATAAAAAAATAAAAATGGATAGTTATGCCAATAGTAAATATTAGAAATATTAGAAAATATTATTTATTTACTTGCTTATAAAAATTGTATGATAATCCATTTCATGACCCATAACTCTTGGCTGCCCACAACAGTGCAACTTTAAAAAAAACAATTAAAAATAGCTATAAACAACTTCTGATGTTCTAAAGTAACATTCCCTAATACATAAAAAACACACAATCACTGGGCTCCAAGCTTAGTTGCTCCAGTGTCTGGGGGAAAGCCAGCTTTTTCTTTTTCTTTTAGCTTTCTGGAAGGCTAGAAGGGTGGAAAGGGTGTTCAATAGGGCTAGGGCTGCTACTGAGAAGGCTTGTAGCCTAAGACCTACTAGATGACATTTGAGAAAAGGCCTGACAGAAAGCCTTAGGGAGAGTCTAACCTGGCCCTGTGCCATGCAGACTCGAATTGCATCCTTGAAGTTCATCTAGAAATTGCAACAGGTACAAAATATATGGCATCCTCAGTTTTGCTATTATTAGCCAGTGCAGCTTTCTGTAGCAGTCCAATAATGGCAAAACTGAAGATGCCACTGTATTTTGTACCAGCTGCAATTTCCAGATGGACTTCAAGGGTAGTCCCATGCATTGCAGTACTCCAACTGGAAAGTGACCTAAGATGAGTGATATAATTCCCAATCTGGGAATGGATGAAAGATGAATCTGTGCAAAACCTGAAAGTTACCTGGCAATATGCCTAGGAGCTGCAAATCCAGGATGACACCAATGCACACAAGCTCTGATCCATAAAGAATCAGAGATGCCAGGGGAACCAAAACCCAAGGACACTCTGATTTTTAAGTTTAAATTGGAGACAGTCCTTTGCCTTCCAGACTCCATGCTGAATGGCATCTTATGCCCAACCATGAATGGAGATGTATAAACTGGGTGTCTTCAGCATCCTGATGTTACTGTACACTGTGCCACCAAATGATCTTGCCCCATGGTTTCATATAAATGTTAAACAGCAGTAGTAATAAATCTAAACCTTGAAAAACCAGGAGAGAACAGAAATAGGAATTGTCTGGGGAGTAAAGCTTTCCAGCAGCAAAATCAAGCTAAAGATTGCAACCAACTGAGATAATTTGAGTACAGTATTGCAAATGAATTAAAATTGTTTAACAACAACAAGCTTTAGACCATTTTATAAGAATCAATGCACATTCTTTAACTGTATAATGGTGGAAGAAGAAAAGTGTGGCTTCGGATGGAAATATTCAATACTGA
>NW_015394440.1:0-4551 GCF_001527695.2 Protobothrops mucrosquamatus
AGAATGCAAAATCTCATGAAAGCTCAATCTCAAAACCTTTTGGCAATCTTATGAGAAGTCAGTGTTTTTTATTTGTATTTTTAGTTTCTGAGCACTGTATGAGATCAAAATACAGAGAGAGATGTACATTTTGCAACAATGCCTCCTAAAATGCTTCTAATCCTTCAGAACAGAGTGCAAGGGACAATGGGGCAGGCCCGAGGGGGGTTTGAACAATCAATATATATCACCTCCTCCTGAGACTTCTTCCTTTATGCAAAGACCTATTTCAAAATTTTGAATTTGCAGCTCAGGAACCCAGCTTTCATATCCATTGCTTCCACCAGTGCAACCATCTAAAACTTTGAGGTCAACTTATCAGGGTCAGTCTATTGGTGTGAACTGAGCGTAAACAACTTAGTGGAACTCAAGTGGGACTTGAGTTTGTTGCTTAATTAGCATTTGTCACAGGTCAAAGACAGATTCCAATCACTATCCCCTCCACCATGAACTTGAAGGATTGCTTTTCATCAAAAACAAGTGCAATTTGCTATTCAGTTCACTAACTCAGGATTGCTTTAATCTATCTCTACATATTGACAGCGTCTATTAAATGAAGTAATGGAAAAGTAGTCAACTAGTAGAATCATAGAATTGCAGACTTGGAAAAGAACATAAGGATATTCTAGTCCAATTATCTGTAGGGTGCAGAAAAAACAATTAACCATTCTTAAAAATGGTTACCTAGCATCTTCTTTAAGGGTGGAAAACCAAAACCTGAATCAATGGTAAAATATATCAGGAACTGTATTCTTATATTTAAATAAAATTGATATAGCTTCAATTTCTATCCATTATTTCTAGTCCTAGTTTCTCTGGCAATGGAAAATATTTTCTGAACATCTTTCCTATATTATTTTTTTATGCACATGAGCACTGATATTATGTCTCCCCTCAATCTGTTTTTCTCCATGTTCTTTCAGCCTGTAGGGCATGTTTTCAAATTCCTGCATCATCTTTGTAGCCCATCTCTAAACCTGCTCTAACAGTTCTTCTGGAAATGCAGTGTCCAGAAATGTATCCAGTAGTCTAAGTGTTGCTCTACCTCACTTGAAAAGGAATAAATACTTCACATGATTTTAATTAATGCTGGTACTGGTGGAGCCCAAAACCGTTAGCCTTTCTAGTAGCTGACCCATATTTTTGACTCACATCCAACTCGTGAATTGGATGAAATAATTATTACACTCAATTCATCTCTGATGTTGTGCTTCCAAGTCAAAATTCCCCATGTTGCATGCATATTCTATATTTTTCCTCCCCAAATGAAATACTTTTAATTTCTTCCTGTTGAAGGGTATCTTGGCCCTCTCAACATAGTTTTCCAACCTGATCAATTTACAGTACACTATTATTCTGTCTCTCTTGATATTGGACAGATTTCCCAATTTTGTATCAACTGCATATTTTGTAAGCATCCCAATAATCCCATTATCTGGATTACTCATAATACAATTAAATAATACTTGCCCTAATTCATATCTTTACATGACCCAACTGGTTATTACTTTCCAATTGTATATAAAGCCATTAATGTTAACTGTCTAAAGTGCCACTAACCAGCCACATTACTATACTACCATTTGAATCAATGAGACTGTCATGTGGAACCTATAGATTTTATCCACAGCATTCCTTTTATCCACTAAAGTAGTTATCTTTTCAGAGAAGGAGATATCCCTCACATGACGTACATTTGACAAAGCCATGCTGAGTTTTACAATCACAGCATTTTCTTCAATATTCTTGCAATTGCATTGCTTACAATAGATAATAAAGTATTATCAATACTTTCTAGGAATTGGTGTTAGGTTAATTGGCTGATAATTACTGGTAACTTTGTCTTTTTTTTCCCATTTCTTTAGGTGGGGAATTACATTTGCTTTTCTCTGGTCTTCTGATACCTTTCTTGTTCTCTTGGATTCCTAAAATATAATTGAAAGAGGAAGACCAGATAGATTTTCAGATAGCTTTTCAATATTCTGGGGTATGTTTCATCAGACCAGGAGAACTGGACTAGCTAGAACATTGTTTATCATGCCCTAATTGACCTATATCTCCCCTTTTGTTCGTCCTCCCTTTTTGTTCATTCAGGCTGTGCTACTCAAATCACTATTCCTTTCAAATGTATAAATAGAGGCAAAATAAAAGTTGTGTATCTTTGCTTTCTCTTGACCATTTATTAAGATTTCTCTATTTGCAATAGATCATGATCCCATCATCTCTCATGTCTTCCCCTATCTGTTGACATATTTGAAGAAATTGTCTATGGAGATTCTCTGTTGTCCAGGTCATAGTTATCCCAAAGGTGCTTTTTCACAAGGCAACTGGACTTTCTTGCTCTTCTTTGAAAACATTTCGTTTCTCATCCAAGAAGCTTCTTCAGCTCTGACTGGATGGTGAGCAATGGAACAATTTATATTTCTTGCAGACAGCTGGTCATTTGCATCCTTTTAGATAATCATTGAAGCCATTTGGAGGTTTACCTGTGTCTTCAGGGTCACCTGAGAAGTGCAAATGTCATGACCTGGGTGACTGAGAATGTCCATAGACATTTAGCTATGCACTTTAGGATGAACACCCTTCGAATGATGAGGAAGTATGAACAGATTTCCAGAAAACATTGCAGACTACAGGAACCATTTGTGCTTCATTTTGAGATGCAGAAAACAGAGACTCATCCCCAACAGCCTGTGCCTGTCTTCAACAGTGAAGGGACATAGGGCAGAGATTCTCAGTCATCCAGGTCATAGTTATCCCCAAAGTGCTTTTTCACAAGGCAACTGGACTTTCTTGCTTTTCTTTGAAGACATTTCGCTTCTTCAGCTCTGACTGGATGGTGGAGAATGGAAGGGTTTATACTCCTTACAGACAGCTGGTCATTTGCATTCTTTTTGAGAGTTGTTGAGGCCACCTGGAGGTTTAACTGTGTCGTCAGGGTCACCTGAGTAGTGCAAATGGGTGTGAAGAAGCTTCTTGGATGATAAGTGAAATGTCTTTAAAGAAAACAAGACAATCCAAAAGGACCTTTGGGATTTGAAGAAATCCTTCTTACTGGATTTTGGTTTCCTTGCTAATGTTAGCTCATTTTCCTCCTTTATCTTCTGGCTTTATTCCTACATTTCTGAGTTCAAGCTTTGTAGATTTCCTTGGCCATTAACCCTTCCTTCAGTTTTCAACACATAAACATCCTTGTTTAGTCTAAGATCTTTTGAAAGATCCTTATTCAACCATATTAGCTTCTTAAATGTCTCCCAGTTTTCTTCCACAATAGTATTATCCCAGACTGTACTATTCTTTAATTACTTTTAATTAATGAAATCCCATCAGATTACAACACCTTTGCCTTTAAAAATTCTCATGCAATCTTCCTGTTCCTCTATTTTAGACTCTTCAAATCCTCCTTGTTAAATGGATCAAGTACCAAGATAGCATATTCCCTTGGTACTGACTTCAGTCTTTCAAAACAGATTATCTGATATTTCAAATCAGACCCCATCATCAATGGTAAAGAAGAATGGGAACACAAGTTCTTTAATAATGTGTGACACTTAAAACTTTTTGTAGATCAATCAAGGAAATAGTAATTAAATGCAAGTAGCTATATTGAGTAGTAAGTAACAGATTATACAATCCTATTCATATTGTATATTTCAATGAATCCTTAAGTGGAATAGGTGGCACAATCTGTATATGGTACAAAGAGCATTCCAATATTATTCTTTCCTGTAAGCACCAGAGGCAATTTGGAAGTATGCTTTGGATTGTTGTCTTCCTGAAGTATTGAGCCTCGTTTCAGTTTTAATTTTTTTTCTTGATGGTGAAACATTAGCTGTCAGGATATGTTGACACTCCATTAAATCAATTCTTCCTTTCCTACAACATTTTCTGTATAACTAGCTGCCATAGAAACTCAAACCATCCCCATTCTTAATAAAGGTGCCCTTTTCTTCAAATGCTTCACCTTTTCTTCTGCATAATCGGAAGGAGAGAACTTCTAGATATGTTATCCATTATTTTTTTAAAAAAAAATCTTAACATTTCTGGAGGAAACATAGTAATTAATGAATCAACCTGGAATTTTTAGAATGAAAACACATAAGCATTTCATTTCAGGAACCATCAAATTAATTGTTTAGAAAGGAGGAGGCTTCGTGGTATCCGAAGCAGAATATCCGGATTCAGCCATAGTTTCATTCCATACAGCATCAACTTTGCGAACTCTCAAGTTTCCTCCTTCCATTATATATTCAAGATGGACAGTATTTTGGGGACTTCCGGTGGCAGACGACTTCACTGGACGCAGCTGTTTGCTGCTCCCGCCTGTTTCAGCGTAAAAGCCGTTTTGACAGCCCGCATCAGCTGTCAAATGGCTTGATACCTTTCCCCTGGGCATAAGGGGATAGGTGAGCTGCCCGAGGTAGGAGTTGAGTTCCCGAGTCGTCCCTTGTGGACGATGTAGGTGAGAACTCCTCCGGAGCCCCGGGCTTCTCCGCGATCCAGGACGCCTTC
>NW_015394440.1:5482-6526 GCF_001527695.2 Protobothrops mucrosquamatus
CACACCCTCCATCTTCTTCGTCCTCACCGCCCTCCGGTAGAGAGCTGCAGGATTTGATGTCCGCAACTATTAAACAAATGACTGAGATGTTTCAAGAGATGGATGTTAAAATGCAAAATAGATTTGATCAATTATCGCAGCAACAATTGGATTTATCACAACAACAACAAGACCTAGCACAGAAGCAGGAGGATTTTTGCTCGAATGTGGCAACTGCTTTTAAAGGTTTGGCTGATTACGTGGACGCAGTAGCAGAAAGGGTGGAGGAGAATGAGCAAAGAGCAGAAGTAAGTGACCATAGACTTGAGCTTGTAGAGGAGAGTCTGGAAAATGTCAAGAGTGATGTGCTGATTGCTCAATTCCGTGATATGGAGTTTGCAATTCGGATTCGTGGATTGGCTGAGGATCCGAAGGAGAATTTAAGACAAGTAATTGCAGATGCACTTGGGGACGCCTTGTCTTGTGGTCAGGAAATTTATCTGGAAATAGAGCGCGTTTTTAGGGTGAATTCCTGGTTTGCAAGACAAAAAAATTTACCTAGAGATATAGTGATCTACTTTACAAGAAAGTCGAGACGTAATGAAATAATGCAGCTCTTCTACCAACAGAGATTCAAGATCTTAAATCAAGATATTATTCTTTTAAAAGAAATTCCAGCAAAAATACTTAGAGCGCACAGAGACTATGCTTTTCTGGCACAGGAGCTGAAGAACAGACAAATAAATTTCAGATGGGACATACCGGTGGGCATAATTGTAACACTAGCTGGCAAACGCTACAGACTCAACTCGATCAACAAAGCTAAGGATTTTATGGCGTCTGTTTTACAATCAGAACGCCCACCCACACCCCAGAGGATTGATGTGGCTGAGCAGATGATTGTGGATTTTCCTTCTGCTTCTGTTCAGGACTTAGAGGAAAGCCCAAAAGCTAATGGGAAGGAACAAAGAATTACGCGCGCAGCTCATAGACGTAAGGAAAAGGAAAGACAGATGACAGCCCGCCCGGCAGCTGATAGCCCTGCAGCTGATTGTCAAGTACCGG
>NW_015394440.1:10098-12090 GCF_001527695.2 Protobothrops mucrosquamatus
CTACCTACAATGGAGGACTGGAGATTGAAGGTTTCGTATTTTGCTGAAATGGCAAAGATTTCGGCTTATTTGAAGAATCACTCAAACGAACAATTTTTATTAATATGGAGAAGATGGATTGCTTATATTCAAAAAAAGCATAGAATGGTGGAATATAATTTAGGTTTTTAGCTAACTTGTTCTTTTTATATATATATATTTCACCTACTTATGTAGAATGATATTTTGTGGAGTTAGGGATATTAATATTAGTTTACTTTTATTTGAATAGTATCCTGGGATTAGGTTTGGGAAGTTCGGGGTGGGGGGTGGGGGGTGGGGCTTTTTTATAACATTGTGATATACTTGTGATGTTTTTTTATGATGAAAATAATAAAAATTTATACTTGAAAAAAAAAGATGGACAGTATTTAATATTTATTTGCTACGTATATGTAGGGATGTGGGTCTATACATATGTTGTTCATAGTATGTGTGTCATGTATGTGTTTCACTTTGAGAGCGGGCAACTAAATTTCATTTTTGATGTGTGCCATTGTGCCCACAGTATAAAAATGACAATAAAGGTTATCTTATCTTATCTTACATGTGGATTAATTTTATGTTAAATAGCTGGCATGAAAATTATTGTAATAGGAATATTCAGTAAATACAATTCCAGCTTTAATGCATAGTTTTAAAATGGGATTTGATCAAAATGTATTTTTATGAAATATGAAATTGCATCATGTATCCTCATCAAAGACGTACAGTTGCAGTATTCAGAACATATAAAATAGCTCTCACATCAAATCAAGAATCATCTGAGTCTAGCATTTATTCCTTACAGTGGTCAACCATATACCTTTGATTTTCTTGCAAGCTGAAGATGAGAATTCATTGCTCTCCTCCTTTGACAGCATACAACCCCCAACTTTCCATAGTAATAGACCTGTCTCTACAAATGTATTCATTTTTTTTATAGCCATCCATGTTAGGAACCTGACTGCATCTTACTGTAATACATTTCACAGGTTAATTCTGCACATGTGGAATGGTACTAAAATTTCTTCCAATTTCATTGGGTGAGCTTGAAACTAGAATATAAAAAAAGGAAAAAAACCAATCTCTATGCATACTTTCTTCATGTCATTTGTAGTTTTCTACAAATTGATAATCTATTTTAATCACCTTTTATTCCAAGCTGAAGACTCTCCGTTTTTCTACTAAAGCATAGCAATGTTGGCAGCTTTAGTTTCAGTCTTTTTCCTAATGATTCATAGCAAGGATTTTATCTTTTTCACTGCTGAAGCTTGGGTCAATGTCTTTACTAGATTATAGAATGATTCTAAAACTATTTTTTTCCTGGTTAGTTGCTGACAGACTCTATCATGTTCAACCTACTACTCTCTGTGAAGTAATACTTTCTAACATTACTTTTGAACTTCCCCCCCTTTCAGTTTGAAGTTCTTGATTTTTGCTTAATATTGAAAATACTGCCTTCTAGAACAGTGGTTCTAAACCTTTTTAATGCCGCGACCCCCCAACCGGTCGTAAGTCGAGGACTAAACCGGTCGTAAGTCGAGGACTACCCAACCGGTTGTAAGTCAAGGACTTTCCCTGCCCGGGAGCACCGCACATGCGTGGTTCCGCCCCCTGCGCCGGCCGAGGCGTAGCTGGCAAGCGGCAGAGACGGAGCAGGCCGACCACCAGCTGGCCCAGCCCAAGGGAGGTAAGGCACCCACCGGAAAAGGGGGAAAAATGGCGGACAGCCTTGCTTGGCGACCCCCGTGAAATGGTCGATCGACCCCAAATGGGGTCGCAACCCATAGGTTGAGAACCGCTGTTCTAGAACCTTATTCACACCCTTAATATATTTGTCGGGCCCTGCGAGGCCGCCCCAGCCGCGTACGGCCTACCTCCCAACCGACCCGGTTACCTTGCCCGAGCTGCAGTCCTGGAAAGCCAACCGACCTATCGTTCCGGCGACGCCGCCGCAGCCGCCGCCGCCGC
>NW_015394440.1:12723-16316 GCF_001527695.2 Protobothrops mucrosquamatus
AGGATGGTGGCTTGGGAGGTGGGTGGGGCCGGGGCGTATCCACAAGGGTGGGGCCGGAACACATGCTATGTAAGGCATTGGGAGCGAACGCCTCCCAGTGCTGACTTTAACCTACATGGAGTGATTAAACTACCATATGTCTAACGTTCCTGCTTGCTGGCTGGTTTGTGCAGCGCCAAGACACGACGGCTTGACAATATTTAAGGGTTTCCATCATGTCCCCCCTTTCCCTTCTGTCCTCCAGGCTGTACATAGTCAGTTCCTCCAATCTTTCCTGATATGTTTTGTCCTTCAGGCCTTGCACCATTTTTGTTGCCCATCTCTGAATTTTCTCAAACTTATCAATATCTTTCTAAGTGAGGTCTCTAGAACTGGACACAGTATTCCAAATAGGGTCTGACTAAAGCCCCATAGAGCAGGATTAGGATGTTTTTTCCTGCTGAGTGACCTGGATAACTTTCCCATATTGAATTTACAAGAGATTTGTTAAAAGCTGTAATAAAAATTTGTAAGAAGCTATAAAGAAAAATGAAGAGTTCTAGGATATTTTTAATTGTTCATATTTGTTATTATGAAGGGGTCAAGTTCTTTATACATTTTTTATTTACTGTATTATTTTTATTTCTTTTCCATTTTTTTTAGCTTTTTTCCCATTTTCTTGTAGTTTGGTTTACATTAATTTTTACTGTGTTTATTAAAAATGTTAATATATTTTCTTTTTAAAAATGAAGTTGCAGTTATTGCTGCCCAAAGGAAGCACTCCAATTACTGAAAGGAAAGGCTCTCATACTTTTGATATGTGGCTTTGGATCATTTTCCTCAATGAATAAATGAACAATGATAATACTTTGACTCCTTTACTCGTGTGGAAAACGGATGTTTTATGTCACATTTATGCTGAAATGTTGAGAAATTGGTGATCTTTGGTCAAGAAGGCATGCTGAGCTGGATCCCAGGTATATGATCTGCCTTGAAGACCTTGGAGGCAAATAACCTGGAAGGGGCGTTGTCTTACCTGAACGTCTTTTCTCAGCATGGAGATGGAGAAAGTTCTGTTTTTACATTTTACACCCCAGCTATAAGAATTGACGGCACTAACTGCTTTTCACTTATTTTGAAACTTTAAAAAAAAATCAGCTCCTTCATTCACATTAATTCTGTGCTTCATGTGAATTACACCTGCAATTGTCAGAACTTCTTCATTTTACTGGTTTTCTTTTTTGGGATATGTGTATTATTTGTATTCTGCACCACAAAATTGGGCAGATTCTCATTTAATATAGATTTGTAAAATCTGACAAAAATTTATTGAAAAAAAGAATAGCCTTTTCTTATCTGCAGCAATCAATTATTTCTTCGGAGCATTTGCTAATTCTTCTTATATCATTTGTTCGTATAAGCATAGCATTATTCTTTGTAGTTGTCACATTTACTCTTTGCTGTTGTTGTGAATCTTATCACATTGAGCAAAATGAAACAATTCAATTAAATTTTATTCGCTCATTTATAAAACTGACCTTTGCCCCATCCCTTAAATGTTTGCAAAATGTCCAATGTGGCCTCAGACTGAAAAGTTTGGAGACCCTTGGTCTAAAGCAGGGGTCCCCAACCCCTGGTCCATGGACCGGCACTGGGCCATGGCATACCAGCAACCGGGCCGCGGAAACAAGTGAAGCCCCATCTGTCCGCAGAAAAATCTTTCTCCACAGAGCGGGTCTCTGGTACCCAAAAGGTTGGGGGACTCTGGTCTAAAGCATGATTAGGTTTGAGAATATGGAGACCTATCCATATGATGGTCTGTTTCATATCTTGAGCTTCCCAGGAATTATAGATGCATTGACAAAAAGCTTAATGCTGAAAGGACCAAGCAGAACAGAGACACCTGACTGACATTGGAGATGATCTGTAGAAACAGAGTAAGCATAGTGCGGTCAACTATAATGTCAGTGGAATGGGAAGACTTCAGTTCTGACAATTCCAGATAGGGTCGTCCGCACTCAAATGTGATTTGGTGAAATCTTTCTTTCCAAGATGGATTTCCTTGCCTGAAGATGAATCAGCAAGGTTGGATAATCAGGATCACACAAATTGAGGAATCCAATAAAGGTGGAAGTAATAGTTGTGGAACTGGAGAAGACCATAACTTCTCAAGGCTAGTTGAAATCAGACCTTCTGGTCTTGTGTGGAATTCCAGGGAATCTTTGAATTCTCAGCTAGTGGAGATAAAGTAAAAAAAAATGAGGCTCCTCAGCATGCAGGAAATAATTTTATCAGACAAAGAGATGCAATAACCATTGGAATTCACATCACCCCACCCTTCCCTGGAAAGCTTATTCCCAGTGCAACTTTCAAATGAGAACAATTATGATGTATCTGCTTTGCAGCCTGACAGTACTTATAAATTATGATGACCTTCATCAAGCTAAAAAAACATTTATGCCCATCAGAAGGGAGTGTTTCACCTGTGTAAACAAGGTGTCCTAACAATTTAAAGCAGTTTCAAAGAACTGGAAGGAAGAAAAAACCCAAAGAAAATCAGAAAGACTATTCCACTTTAGGTCAAAGTAATAATACTGTACAGGCTAAAACCAGACTGGAAGCTCAGTAGTAGCAAAGCCTAGTCCCAAAAAATATTATAAATTTTAGCAGATTCAGAACAGGCTTCTGTGCAGATGCATAACCCAAGGGTTCAAATCAGGCTTGAATGGAAAAAAAAAAGAAAAACAAATGTTGCATTTCCAATTGTTATCATGTGAACTCAGCCATTCTTAAATTTCAAGGTTTAAACCAGGTCCTGAGTCTTCAAGGAGTCAGATTATGCTGCAAGCACAGCATTTAATTTCATTACCAGAGTCTTGATTGGGGTAAGAAATAACTAATAACTCTTTCTTCCTTAAACAATTTTGTTAATAGAAACAGAAAAGATTGTAGAATTTACACTTCTGCAAATGTCCGGTTCTTAAGGTTTCTTCTTTGTCCTCAACTTACTGAAGGACTTTTACAAAGTGTTTTTTTTTTCCTCTTCCCTGTGTTGAAATAGGTGCAGCTTCAGGTAACAAATCCTATCTGAATGTTATCTATCTGTTGTTTACATTTAAAACAATAATGAACAAAAGTTAAACTGAATTCCATCAATTTTCTGTGACCACCCCCATCTGAATGTGACAAAAATTATAAACTGGGCGATAACCTTGTAACAGTAACACATCAACTGGCTATGATCAATCTTCGCGTGGTTTCATAGGTCCTTTATGTGTACAAATTTGGACATACAAAGTAGTGTATTGTGCAGACTTGCAATAAAACTTTGTCATACCATATATTACTTTTAAAAAGTTACTTGGGCATAGTGAGTAACTGAAATAAAAACATTGGTATAAAGCTTTTTACCCTAAAAAAAGGATAACCACTTCACATTTTTAACATTTTAGAAGAAATTAGGCTAAAACCCAATTATTCGTGATAAATTTTGCATTATTTATTAGTTTAGACCCTGTTTTGTAAAGATAAGCCCATGCAAGTATATTTGCATGGAAAGCCTACAAACAGCCTCACCATAGTTATGTTCTACCCTTCTTTTCTTGCTACCCACA
>NW_015394441.1:0-3091 GCF_001527695.2 Protobothrops mucrosquamatus
CCCTCTCTTTTTTAACTCTGTACATTGAATGTTAGTACATCTGTTTTATAATTGGGAATGGATTGATTTCACTTACAATCATAGAACCCTGTAAGGGACTCCTAATAAATTTACTCCACATACAAATGGTTATTGCAAGAACTTTTATCAATTGTACTATTCCTTCTTGTTCTTCGTACCTATACTTCCATATATTGGTTTATTTTTATTTTTACCCCTTATGGATCCCTTCTTATATTCCTTTATATATCCTGGTGTCCTTCATTTTCCTTTGGGTCTCCTTCTCTAAAACTCTATATTTTGTGGTAGTTTATCTTAAATATACTTTTCAATATGTCCCCACCTGCACAGTTCTCTCCACCTCCAATGTTTGCTTCCTTGTGAGAATTCAGCACCAAATGGATCAAATTACTTTAATTATGAATTTTGAAAAGAATATTTAGGATATTCTATAGATTTTCCTGTTTCCAACGAAAACATTTGGTGTATGGGTTTGACTGCAATGATGAAGAAAATGAAACTGCTTCATTGGAAATAAAGAAATGCCAAGTAAAAATTTAAAACCATTTTAATGAGTAGGATGAGCATACTGTACTTGCTTTAAGGTAATTCCTAAAATCTGACTTTCAGTTTGAAAACAGCCAATTTTTGTCACGAAAAGGTGAGGAAACAAAAGAACAGAAAGGGGTGTTTTCAGTGCCTTAAATCATCTCATTTTAAACTACTCTTGAAATACTGCCATTTGAAACACACTGGCAAGCTATAAGTTGCTTTTGTCACTCTCTCCCAGGAAGCCACACTGAGATAACTACCCTGCCATCTTCTTTCCCTTCTGACCTAATGTTCACTGCCTGTAAATTTCTCCCTGATCTTGCCTCCTTTTTTCCTTTCTGCTTCCTCACAGCAATTCCTCCTTTCTCTGCCATTTTAATCCCCTTCGGGCAAACATGTTGTTATTAAACACATTTACCACCATGGACAACTTGCTGCAGACAACTTCCCGTGGGACAACTTTCTGTGGGACAATTCAAACAAAAGTTAAATTAGTTTCAATGGAACCATGGCCAATAATCCTGAAATATAGAGTTACATAATTGCGACAAAAACATGGTCACCAATAATACAAAATACTTGAATGAAACTATTAATATAGTATTGAATTGTCTCGCAAGTTGTCCTAGACCCTCATCACCACCAACAACCCAAAAATACTCTGGCTTCATTGCGACTCTGGAACAATATTAGGACTTTGCATTCAGCATATTTTTGCATCAAACTGATAAGTCAGCTTGTATTTTAGGACAAACCTTCATTTAGTCTCTTGTGACACCCTAGTGTTACAACCCACATTTTGAGAAATTCTGCCTTTTTTAAATAAGTTTATTGTTTTATGATAGAGAATAAAATACAGAACAGTAAAACAAACAAAGAAAATGAAACAAAACAAAAACATACATTCAACCCTATCCACCACAAAAAAAGGAAAAAAATAGTGTACAGAAAAGGAGAAAAGCGGTCAATTAAATTTAACATTTAACATGTAGAATCCACCCCGGCTGAGTGCTGAAAGAAAAGAAAAAAGCAATACATTTTCCTCCCTTTTTACAAATGTGTGTGTTTGTGTGTGTGTGTGTGTGTGTGTATGAATGAAGAAAAAGCTGTCAACAGGTTGAGCTAAACATTACACTAATCTCCAAATCCCTCTGTTAACCATCTGTTATTATATTTAGCATGTAGAAAGTCCACAAACGGCTTCTAACTCTTATAAAGCTCTCTAGTCCATTATCTCTAATCAAAGCAATTAATTTCACCATCTCTGCTAATTCAGTCAATTTCAAAATCTATTCTTCAACCATCAGCATCTCTTTTTCTCTCCAGTGTTTGGCAAGTACAATCCTTGCAGCCGTCACCATGTGAAGGAATAGCACCCCA
This sequence comes from Protobothrops mucrosquamatus, assembly GCF_001527695.2. Taxonomy (NCBI): domain Eukaryota; kingdom Metazoa; phylum Chordata; class Lepidosauria; order Squamata; family Viperidae; genus Protobothrops; species Protobothrops mucrosquamatus. The sequence continues at coordinate 1,933 of NW_015394441.1, forward strand.
AACTGTTTTCAATTGACTTGTCAATCATACCTAAAAGAAAAGCTTCAGATTTCATTAATATTTGTATCTTAAATATTTTTTGCATTGTCATTGTTATATTTATCCAGTATGTTTTCACATATTTGCAAATTCTGTCTTATGTGATGAAATATACTTTTTGTACTAAAATGTTTTCCAAATGGGTAAGGTTTAGTAATATCTTATACTGTCCGCCAAGCAGGACTAATTTATCATCAGTCAAAAGAAAAGATAATAATAATAATAATAATAATAATAATAATAATAATAATAATAATAATAATAATAATAATAATAATAATAATAATAATAATAATAATAATAATAATAGTAAAGTTGGAAGGGACCTTGAAGGTCATCTAGTATTCTGCTGAATATTCCATGAGCTAATATTATCTCAGATTTAATAGAAGGTGGAGTCCTGTCATCAAGAACCATCAACTGGTCAGCTTTTATATGCAGAGAGGGGGAAAATATTTGTCTTTATTATGGAGCAAAAAATATCTCAAGTCCATCTCGCCTTAAAAATAGAATTTATACATCTGTGTATGGATTGAAAAATCAACTGTTTTGATTGTGGTTGATAAAAATATGGGTGGGTGGATGGATGGATGGATGGATGGATAGATGGTGGATATATAGTGTAGCGCTACCTCCTCAGAGGCCGCCAATGCCCAGGCCCTCCCAGCCACGTCCCCCCTTGTCCAGCCTTGCAGCAATGTTCTTTAGAGATCGATGAGATGTCTTACAACCGGAACTCACGCAGCATTAATGGGTGGCAGGCTCTTCTTGTTGAAGCAGGACTTTCAGGCACGAACTTAACCAGTCACAGTGGTTGATACTCTGAAGATGTATATAACAGCTCAGGGCTGCTTGAGCGGCAGGAGTAACAGGCCCCTGAGCAATCGTTCAGAATCCGATGAAATGGGAGGGGTAAACCCTGGCACCAGATGGTAATAATAACAACGACGGCCAGTATGTTATGGCAATGGCTCATCCCCCAGGGCAACTCCCCCCGCAATGTCCCAGCACCTATGCCAGCAGCGATGGCCACAGTCCAGATGCCTCCAAAGTCCACAACAACAGTTGGCAGCAACAGTTGGCACCACCAGTCTCTCTCCTCCTGGTGCTTCTTCTCTAG
>NW_015394441.1:3268-12088 GCF_001527695.2 Protobothrops mucrosquamatus
CCCAGGGCAACTCCCCCCGCAATGTCCCAGCACCTATGCCAGCAGCGATGGCCACAGTCCAGATGCCTCCAAAGTCCACAACAACAGTTGGCAGCAACAGTTGGCACCACCAGTCTCTCTCCTCCTGGTGCTTCTTCTCTAGGATTCTTCTTCAGGTTTCAGGATTCAACCCCCCCCCCCTTACTCTTTATTATTAAAACCCAAGGCTAGAAACCCCAACCAACTCCCTTACTTCACACTCTCGCCTGCCTCCGCCTCAGACATCCTCCCACGGAGGAAGCAATAAAACTTCACTCTATCTAGCCCCTATTTAAAATACCCTTGATAGAAAAATAAAGTAAGCTTCCAGACCTTCCCTTCTCAACTCCAACCAACCTCGGCCTTCTCCTTTTCTTCCCTTTTCTATCCTTCCTCCTTCCACTCACACCAGCCACACGCAAGCCAACTGCAGCTGTCCCAATCTTCCCCTTCCCAGTCAAGCTCCTGCAAGCACTCTCCGGCAGTCCCCGCTACAATAGAAAGGCCAGTTCCAGGCTCATCCTTTGAAAAAAAGCAGAAGGTGGAACTATTCTATAAAAGATAGTTTCATAAAATACACATTTTTCAAGAGTGGTATTTGTGATTAACATTCTGTTTCAGCTTTCAGACCTCAGATACCTGAATTTTGATGGATATTTAATTCCCAGCTCTACAAATATGACAAATTTTGTAAAGTTCTGATGATTATAAAACAACTATATGCTTGTTTAGTGCATCTTCCAATGGAAACTCAGATTCTTGAACACTCCATGTAGGTTATTTCTTGTCTTCCTTTTCATGTTTTGTGAAAAGGTCCTTATTTTCATCTTGAAAACTAACAAGCACTTTGAGTGAAGGTCATTGCTGGCAGTTCCCCCTCTCCCTGTCAAGTCCAAATGTAGTTAAAAGAGCATAGTGTCAATAATGAACGAAGAGTGCACATTTAATGGTTATCCATGTGTTTCTGCTGCAGTTTTGAAATAATCAGAGATACTAATCAGAAAATATTACTCTCCTGACCTTACTGAGAGTGAGATCTGCTGCTCTTGGTAATAATACATTATTGTAGAAATGATATTTCTACATCTGGATTAATGTATGTATGTTGTTTCTATGTGACTTAATACCATAAATACTGATGAAGACAGAGTGACAACTACAAAATTGTTCTCCCTTCCAGTATAATAAGAAAGGGAACCTGCTAGGTTTTTTTTTTACTTTCAGTTTTTATAAGTATCTACTAGCATGGCCAATACTCAACAAATAGAGACATTTCTTCAGTAAATAAGTACTGTCTACTCATACCAGTTGGTAGCATGTTGTCTGAGCTCAAAAGTCATCAGTTAGATTCTGTTATTATTTTGATGTGATACTATACGTGAATATTATTAGGGGGCCTGGTGGCAAGAAGATAGACTAGACTGGGAATTTGGAAGTACCTGGAATAACACAATGCAAATCAGTTCCATATTGTTGTCAAGAAAAACAATGGACATATTCAATAGTCAGTCAACAGGAGTCAAGCTCAGTGCAAAAGAGATTTTGCAGATCTACCTATTGCTACATCCATACAAGCTCTAATTTTGCTCCATTTTGCCTTTGAATTTTAACTTCATCAGTGTTCACTTTCTCAAATATAAATGGAAGAGAAATTCATTTTGTCTGGATTTTTATTCAGCCTCTGCTAATTTGCACATTCCATAACTGGAACACACAGGTAGACCAAAACCCACACTTTTCAAACGTTTCTTATAATGCAGTTCCCAACAGAGAAAAATGCACACATAAATGGATTGATTCAGTGTGCAGACAACAATATATGCATTTGAGAAGAATGTTTATAAAAATGAAGTGTATTAGAAATAATGGACTGCGGTAACCCGAATTACAAATGGTGCATTAGGAGAAATATGCAAAAAATTGCGGCTGGAGATTCTTGCTGGTTTTTTGGAAAGAGGGGAAGGATTCATGTGCTGATGCAAAAATGGACGAAAACATCTTATAGCCAGGAAAAGGAAAATGTAGCTCATAGAGTCACATTTCTCTGGTCTCAGCAACTATTATAATCATAAAAAATACATTTATTATGATCTAATTAAGAGCTAGAAATGACTTTTGGTTCCCATTCCCATTTAGCAGTGATAAAGAAGGAGGTTGCATCTATTTTAATAAGAGCATTATAAATCATTTACTAAGTGATTTGTAAACAGAAATCAGCATTTATATCCTTTCTCTGTAATTTGTTCACACACTGTGACCACATCCAGCATCTGTTTTAAACTTCCAAGTCTGAATGCTGTCTTCAGTTTGCGGATAAATTGGCTGTTGGGAACAGCATACATTTTTTTTAAAAAAAAAATCTCAATTATATAAAAGTACACAATACAGCACTGCAGTTCAGTATTTAATACCCAAAGCACTTTGGTTCATCTCATCCATTGACTGACTTTGGGGAATATGCCTCAATCTCTGCTCTGCATTGTTTACTGTGGAGCTTAATGATGTTTCTAAGGAGATCCCAAGAAATAATTTTTTGAATCCCCAAAGGCTTTTAGTGTTCCCCTATTTCCCAGCTTTTCCAGTTCATTCTGTAATTCTTAAGATTTGAGGTTTTAACTGCTGGAACAAGAAAAGTGAGAAGGAAGGAAGGAAGGAAGGAAGGAAGGAAGGAAGGAAGGAAGGAAGGAAGGAAGGAAGGAAGGAAGGAAGATAAAGCAATGTTATGTTAATACAGTATTACATTTCTTTATCCATCATGAACTTCGATGGTTGAACTAATTAAGATATTAACTGATTGATTAATGGTTATTTGATTATGTGTTGCTATCATCTGGTTCTGTAACAGATATAGCCTTCTGTCTGCTCCATTGCTTTTTAATTACTTTGGCAATACAGGAAATTAATGACTGGACATTTAACATAATAGCATCTATCCCAATACCTTTTGATATGCTTGTATATCCTACTCAGGGTTTTTTTTTTATGTTGTTCACAAATAGTTGAAATCCTCACTATAACTCCCTTGGACTATCAATTGTAGTATTCTTTGAGACCTGTCATATTACCTTCTCTCAGAGACCAGATAAGATTTGATTTAAGAATGTTTTTCTTGATTTAAGAAAAAAAAACAAATTCAATGTTTGTAGTTACCTTTCTCACTTTTTTTTCTTGTTGTGATAGGGAAAGGAAGAAAAGTTCAGTTTCCTCTCCATTTTTGGCAGAATAGAATGAGAGTCTCCCTCTGCTGGTCTGGACGAATGTAGACCTAGTCCAAAAATGAGGACGTAAGAAATGAATAAATTGTTTTAGGAGGAATTTCACAAATGATTACCCAGTCCTTGGAAAGAAGTAAATGTGAGGAAGAAACTTGAATTGGCCCTGAGTTGATTTTGTTTAGGATAAGATGTGGTAAACTCTGACAGGCTTTTAAGAATCTACTGTTGTACTCTGCAACAGTAAAGAGCATTCTTAAAATCACAGCTGTTTCCATGTCTTGACTTAGCTTATCTCAAAGAGCTGACATTCCTGGATAGCAAAAGATGAATTGATATGGGTAAATGACTTATACTGTATAGAAAGCTCCTTCATTCTGACCTCGCTAAAACATCTATCAGTGATTTCGTAGAAAGGTAGGCCTATTAAAATGGAGGAGAAGGGAGTTGATGGGATTTGTAGTCCCCACATAACTAGGAAATGAAAGTGGATGTTGATGGAAATTATAGCCAATGATATTTAGAGTGCATCAGGCAGGGAAAGAAAGACTGGATAAAATGCTGAAAGAACTGTCGAGTACCGAAATTAAAATGATGGGTTACCGTTGTTTATTACAGAAATTGCAAATAGCAAAGGACGACCATAATTATTTTCTATGAAAATGAGTGGCACCTTTAAAGTATATAGGGTACACTTTTTCCATTCTTATGACGTGTGTGTTTGTAATCAACTTTGTTCCCAAAGTGCATAGTCTATGACGATTCTCAGTTATTCAGGTCATAGTTATCCTAAAGGTGTTTTTTCACGAGGCAACTGGACTTTCTTGTTTTTCTTTGAAGATGTTTCACTTCTCATCCAAGAAGCTTCTTCTTCTGAAGAGCTGAAGAACTTCTTGGATGAGAATAATAATAATAATAATAATAATAATAATAATAATAATAATAATAATAACAATAATAATAATAATAATAATAATAATAATAATAATAATAATAATAGTAAAGTTGGAAGGGACCTTGAAGGTCATCTAGTCCAACCCCCTGCTCAGGCAGGAAACCCTATACCATTTCGGACAAATGGCTGTCCAGTCTCTTCTTAAAAACTTCCAGTGTTGGAGCATTCACTGCTTCTGGAGGCAGGTTGTTCCACTGGTTAATTGTTCTCACTGTCAGGAAGTTTCTCCTTAGTTCTAGGTTGCTTCTCTCCTTGATTAGTTTCCATCCGTTGCTTCTTGTCCTGCCTTCAGGCGCTTTGGAGAATAGCTTGACTCCCTCTTCTTTATGGCAACCCCTGAGATATTGGAACACTGCTATCATGTCCCCCCTCGTCCTTCTCTTCATTAAACTAGACATACCCAATTCCAGCAGCCGTTCCTTATACGCTTTAGCCTCCAGTCCCCTAATCATCTTTGTTGCTCTTCTCTGCACTCTTTCTAAAATCTCAACATCTTCAAAGAAAAATAAGAAAATCCAGTTGCCTCGTGAAAAAGCACCTTTGGGATAATTTAGCTTTGTTGTTCATACTTTTAGTTTGGACTACTGGTTAAGACACTAGGCTAGAAGCTGGAAAACCAAAACTGTCTACAATTAACTGTTATTTTATTATTTGCTTCAGCAAATTATTATTGTAATTTGTTACTGTAGGGTTGCTGTTCTAGTATTTTTTTATTAATCAGATAAACTGAATTTCTGTCATTGGTTTATTTGTGAGATACTTGGAGAATTTCTTTCAGAAAAATAAGATGAGGCCCAGTCCTGCTTTAGCTATGAAAGCCAGTTGCATTACCTTGGACCAATCAATTTGTCTCAGCCCCACTCAACAAACACAGGATTGTTGTTTTGAACAAAATAAGGGGAAAAAGGAATATTAGGTATGTTTACCTCCATGAGTTGTTTATAAAAAATAATAAAGATGGAATGTAGATAAATGTAAATAAATACACATTTTTAAACACATTTTTCTATGATCTGGAATTTCACAGAACTCTGACATCCGGTTTTTCTCCATAACTTTTGCTGTGGCTATAGATGTTCCTCAGAAAAGATCAGAAAATAATTACCTTATGGCTTCTCCACATTTACCCAGGATCTGTTGGTCTAGAAATACCATACTGAGTTGCAGTATAGAAATAAGCATTTGCTTCCACTAATCTCTGTGGTTTATAAATCTGTTTCATCTAATCAGTCTACATTAACTTGCATTCCCCCTATTTAAATAGTCATTATTACTTTAGTAACAGCTGCCATCCTTTTTATGTCTTCTGCATTATTATTTACCTACTCCACATAAATTGTCATAAAGCCTCATTCCATCTGTTTTAATATAACATATACTTTGTAATTTTTTTCTGAAAAAAATGTGCAAACTCCATTTTAATCCTTAGGCCAAGAGGCTTCTTTGAGAACAGTCACCCAATTTGTAAATATTGCAAGATATCTTCTCCAGCCCTTTGGCTGTCTCCAAGACAAATTTCTGAATTTTTAAAGACCTTTTTTAGACTTATCTTGAAATCTCAAATCCTTATAAATAAATAAATGGCATAAACTGAATTAAACCGTAGTTCAACCTAATTAGTATTGCAAATCCAAATTTCTTTTCTTCTCTGTTCTCCCCTAATTTTGCAGAGATGTAGGATAATACAGCTATTGATGAATAGGGCTTTCAGCTTTGAACATGTTCAAATAACATCATTATGAGCGCCAGCAGAATAGAAAATGACTATGGAATATAACTTTCAAAGGATGATGGTGAAAACTATTAAGAATTTGATTACATCTTTCATCTGCAGTACTAAATTTTCTTGAAACCACTTTAATTTCCTTTAAGCAAATTTACTTACAATTGCATGGATTGGTCACAGCTCAAAACTGGATATACCGAAGGACCTCTTGATCTTTTCTAAGGTTCAGAGTAGAGAATAATAAAATTAAAAGGTAGGAAAGGATCATTTTTGTTCAATTCAAGAAATCGTGCTAAAGAATCCCCAACAGATACTAGTCTCTTTATGCTTTGAATATGCCCAGTAAAGGGAAGTCTCCCACTCAGTAGGCAATTGGCTGAATTGGTTTTACTATCAAAAAGTTTTATGTTAACTTCTTTGGCTGCAAATAACTGTTTTATTCTCTGCTATCTGGAATGACAGACAGCAGATTATGATCTTCTTAGAATTGTGACATCTCTTTGGCATGCACAGGGAGGTCTGAATGAAAAGGAAATACAGTACAACAATGTGTCAATACCATCCCCACTTCGGTTCAGCCTACACAAATTCAGATGGGAGATCTCTGCTTTCATGAACTTCAGTGCAGGTCCAGGAGAGCTGTCTACAATTCAAAGTCTCCCATCTCGCTCTACTGTTTTCATCCAGACTATGAGTACAGCTCTCCTACGGACCTCTCAACGGAATGAATGGAAGTCAATAAGAGGAAATTAGAGACATGGTTTCAAGGGTTGCTCACCATACTTATAAGCTTACCCTACCTATTTCTTCATGTGATGGATTACTGTATTTCTATTGCTGTGGTGCAAAGTTGCAATGCTTCTGGTTTTTTTTTAAGAGAAGATGTGAAATGTTAGAAAAAACTTGACAGTAGAATCCATTACACGGAGTTCTAATAGATACTCATTCCCTGGATATGTTCAAGCAGAGGAAGCTGATCATCCATCAGAGATGCTTTGATTTGGATTTCTGCAATGGGAAAAGGTTGGATTCAGGAGTTCATTCTGTAAGACAGAGGCTTCTGCATATAGAGAGAGTTCTATGAGCACATCAGAACAATTGAGACAAAATTGAGTCACCTGTGACCAGTCAAAAAAGCAATATCCAAGGGACTTGATCTAGCAACTATAATACAATACAGGTGGTCCTTGACTTATGACCAGAATTTCTGTTGGTAAGCAAGATGGTTATTAAGTGAATGGCTGCCAGTCCTTTTTTTGCCACACTGTTAAGCAAATCACTGCAATTGTTAGGTGAATCTGGCTTCTCCATTAACTATGCTTGTTGGAAGCCAGCTGAGAAGGTCACAAATGGCTATCAGGGATCCTGCAACAGTCATAAAGACATGCCAAGCAGCTTACGTTTGATCACATGACCATGGAAATGCTGTAACACTCGTGAAGAATGGTTATAAATCATTTATTCCAGTGTCATTGTAAATTTGGTCGCTAAACAAATGGCTGTAAGATAAGGACTACCTGTATCATGACTCCATTTACCTCCATCTACTATTAATTGCAATAGTTATGAGTGTAGTATCTTTATCTAAAGGGGCTTATTCTCCAAGCTATGAGCAAACACCATTTAAATCTGCACTGTTTCCAGCCTTCGTCAACCAAGAAACCCACAAACCAGTTGTGAATATACAGTATAACACTTCGAGAACTTTCCTCAGCTGAGCAATCTTTGGAACCCAACAGCCAGGTTTCCGTTTTCTAGCAAAAATGTATTACAGATGGAGCTAGTAAGTACCAAGGTGATATTTATTCACCTGTATCAAAAATCTGCTGTTCCTTTAAACATGCTTTACTGTATTATTCCTACAGGAGTAAAAATGCATGTCATACTATGCTCAGTTGATTCTCAATTTTACAAGCCAACAATAGTATCAGTCTATTTGTGGGGGTGATATACGTAAGCATGTGTACATTTGTGTGTATTAGTAACTGTCCCCAAAGAGAGTTATTCACAGAAAAGCATTATGATTAATTGCTCTGTCAGGCATCCTGTGTCACATTCTGACAGCTGTACAAGGGCTTCTCTTCTAGCTATTGCTTTGTCAGTCAGAGACTATAATGTTGGTATTTTTTTTTAAAAAAAGGGGGGGAATCATGTTTAAAGATTGCCAATGTCACTATCAAACACATAGTATCACTTTTTGCCACAAATGATTTTTTAAAATCATTTTAAAAAACTACTAAAAAGAGGGAGAATGATCACTCCCAGAATACTTCATATACACACATACCTGTGTGTGTGTGTGTCTGTGTCTGTGTGTTATGAAGCAGCTGGATAGTATAGTGCAGGGGTAGGCAACCTTGGCTCTTTTTTGACTCGTGGACTTTAACTCCCAGAATTCCTGAACCAGCCATGCTGGCTCAGGAATTCTGGGAGTTGAAGTCCACGAGTCATAAAAGAGCCAAGGTTGCCTACCCCTGGTATAGTGGTTAGAGCACCGCCTTTGACATGGGAGACTGGGGTTCAAATCCAGCTGGTATCTACAATACCATTAGGGGTGAGAGCTCTCTGTACAGAAGAGTGCAGTACTAGGAAGAGCTAAGATACTTCCAGGACTCTGCCAGAGGATGTGATTGAGGAAGACACATATCACCTACAGGGGTGAGAAGGGAATGTTTTTAAATACATACATAGATAGATTTGATATTCAAGATTCCATATAGATCAGAGAAAGTAATGACATCATCCACACAGATTCTATACAAGAGATTGGTTTTGTTTGGGGACTTTATTGTACAGGGGACTTCTGTGCTGCTTCAGTGCATTTCACTCTGAAGTGTGCAAAACTATACATATCATGTGTACATTGTAATTCAAAACCATATACTTTACAAATATTACTAATTATCTGC
>NW_015394442.1:0-5687 GCF_001527695.2 Protobothrops mucrosquamatus
CTGTCAGCTGGCCATTTATGAATACAGACTTCTAAGTTTGAAGAAAAAGATACAATTTTGAGAGATGCCACAAACTGTAGCAGTGCAAGACTAGGTTTTTCTTGAGTTTAGGATATATGCATAATGTGGCTTGAAGCGACCCTCTGTAATTTTGTGTAATGTATTCTCTTCAACTTTGTTCTACATGTTGTTAAAAAAAATGTGCTGATGTCTGAAACAAAGACCTAGGGGTTTTACAAATTAATTCAGGGAAACACTTCTTTCTTTAATAAATATGGAACAAAAGACAATAAAAGGCAACAGGATTCCTTCTTTTATTCCAACTTTGTTATTTTATCAAGAATTACTCTGAATATTGTTTTGAATGGACAAGCAATGTATAAATATACAAGTGGTGTGTATGATTATGCAAATGTAAATATCATACATTTGTCATGAAGCTTTTACATCCTAACCGGGGTCTGTATCTCCCTTCATCTCATTATAATAAGTTCATTCTCATTCTTGTCTAGAGCTCTGTGTTTAAAATTATCAGATTCAGTGTAAATGTTGACTGTCTTGATCATCATTTAATTAACATTTTTAATAAAGTCAGCAATGACTTCAGTAGCTCAGTGAAGTGAGCACATTAATTGAAATTGTATTATAGTCTTTAGCTTAATTCCTGAATCATTTGTTGGCATAGAAGCAGTATTATTCAGAAGTAGCATAAAAATATAGTGCTGCTTTTTTTTAATTAGACTGTGTAGGAGACTATATGGGTTCTGGCCCTAAATATAGTTCACAAGATTGTGTGAAACTGGCCCTTTCCCAAGTGACTTTCTCCTGTTATCAGTTTCTCTTCAGAAGTATTTAGTGTGAATAAAAAAAGGTAAAGGAGTGCCTGTGGATTTTGCTCTGCTAGTCATAGCCAAGGCCATTGACCCAACTTTCTGAAGACATTTCTGCAGTCATGTGCTCAGCATGACATCACGGGAGTGCTGTTATTTTCCCACCAAAGTGGTACCTATTTATCTACTTGCATTTGCATGCTTTCAAACTGCTAGTTTGGTAGGAGCTAGGGTGAGGATAGGAGCTCACCCCATCACATGGAGCTTGGTTCTCGAACCTGGGTTGCCAGCTTTCCAGCTGACAAGCCCAACGTCTTAACTGCTGAGCCATTGTGTTGCCCTGTTTAATAGAAGTACAGAGAAGAAATTAGAGATAAGGCAAGATGAAGTGGTACTGATTACGGGGATTGGCAGAGAACAGGGACACTTCTAATAGGAGAGAAGAAAATTGCAGAATGGGAAAGTACCTGAACATTATTATTTTTTCCTGTGCATTATTCACCTAGCCTTCCATCTATAGCAAAAAGATACGATAGATGATATCAATTTACAGTAAGAGGTAGAAATTCCATGTCAAGACTGTTTTTCAAAATTCCAGCTGTTCATTATCTTGCATTATCCTTTTTGCTAAATGATCATCCGTTTGTTTTGGAAAGAAAACTCCACAATGTTATTGCCTTGTAGTTATTTTGGGTACACAAAATAACCTGTTTTACTTGCTGGTATATAATATTCTCTCTTAAGCATATAGGTGAACTTGATGAGTGATTCATGGTTTGGGAATGGATTTTACATTCATGATTGTATGTTAGATCCATCCTATATGATTTATATATGTATGATCCAAATCACTATGGGAGTTGAAGGATGGATGAGTTGTTCTTTTTTAAAAAAAAAAATGGTGGAAATAAAACAGCATTGCTGCTGTTTTAGGACAAATCTCTTTACTATATTTTGTCAAACTTTTTCACTGAGAAGTAATCTTCCCTGGATGGGTTCTTAGACTATTCTGAAGTGGACAATGGGAATAATTATACAATGACTTTAATCTCCAGATCACAGCTTTATCAATATGAAGAAAATCCATGTACTGGATTGGCAAAATTTAATATTACATCTTAATGAAATTGATCACAATAGCAGAAAATATGTAACATAATTCCCTTAAAAATCTTTAAACTTCCTACCATTTGTGAAATAACTTACTCCAGTACCAAACTCTTCACAGTAATGTAGGTTTTATTTAATTCATCTGAAACCAGACACAAATAGGAACAGTAGACTTTAAAATGTAAATGTAAAACAAATATAATTTTACTGGGGAAAGTGAGTTTAAGTAAAAACAATATGATCTAGTTTGGCAAGTTCTAATACAGGATTTTCTAAGCAAATAAAACCTAAGACAATTGAAATAGCAGTAGCTCTTAGACATATACCTTTTCACAGGGCTCTACAGCCCTCTCTAAGCGGCTTACAGAGTCAGCATATTGCCCCCAACTATCTGGGTCCTCATTTTATTGACCTTGGAATGATGCCTGGCTGAGGAATTCTGGGAGTTAAAGTCCACAAGTCATAAAAGGGCCAGGTTTCAAGACCCCTGTTCTATGCCTTCACAGCTTTGAATGGTCACTGAATGAGTGGCCATTAAACAATGACTGCCTGTAGTTCAAAACCAAACACAGTCTCACTGAAAGAGTTAACCTTTCAAGCATTTAACAGTCGCCAAATAAATAGAATGCTCTTTTATATTTTTCAGTTACTGAAAACAGAGCTTGGCCTTCTGGCCTTAAGAGTTAGCTAAAGCTGTGTTACTTGGGTGAATCAAGTTAGTTTGGTGCCACTGAGTCCTATTTTGACATCTGATGACCCTATAGCCAGCATGGCTGGCTCAGGAATTCTGGGAGTTGAAGTCCACGAGTCATAAAAGAGCCAAGGTTGACTACCCCTGCTATAGACAAATGTCCACCATCTTCTAATAACAAATTATACCTCTTCCAGGAACATTTCTCTAATCTATTTGATCCCATACATCCAAACATAGTCTTTCTCTTTCTGTTTCTCCACCCTTGTTGAGTCAGAAAGCTTAACATCCTTGCTCAGAAATAGTAAATGTGATTCCATTTCACATTTGATTTTATTGAATTTTTTGTTTTATTTTGTGCATTGGTGTTATTTTTTCTATTTCTTTATTTGAGTTTATTTGAGCAGTGGAATTGCAATTGCTAAAATAATGTGAATGAAAACTAAGTTAAAGTGAGGAGATGCCATAGACATAACATTCAAAGAAGTTAAGTAGGTGCCTTTGATTTGAATGCAATTCCTTTTGATTATATGTGCGAATATTCTACATCTTATACAGTAAAAATGTACCTTTCTTTCCTGCATCTCCTGCATCTAGTAATTTTTTTGTTCTTTTCTTTTCTCTCTGTCTCTCTTTCTCTCTTTGCCATTGAGTCATTCCCGGATTGAGACAGAATGACTGGTCCAAAGTCACCCAGCTGGCTTTGTATCTAAGACATAGTCACCCAATTTTTAGCCTAGTGCCTTAACCACTACATCAATCTGTCTTTACATTGTTCCTATCTTTCTATAGTGGCTTCCACACGTTGGCTTCCCTAAGCTTTGCCAGCAAAGTCCATAATTGGCTTGCATCACATGTCTGAAGTGTGAGTTTCTGCTTGCTGTTCAGTGCTTCAGAAGAATTGCAATTTTTTTTAATATGGTCCATAAATTAGCTGTTCTTGCAGTTCACGGGACTCTTAATAACTGTCAGTAAATCCATAATTCAGAAGCATCTTATCTTATTTCTCCTGCTCTTTCTCAGCTTTTACCTTTCCAAGTTGTAATTTATTACTGAAAAAAACCATTGCATTAACTATTCTTATCTTTGTTGTCATAGAAATATCATTCATGATTTTGTCTAAATTTGTCACTGCCTTCCTCCCTAGAATTAATCACTCCTTTATGTCTCTAGCATGTAGCCTATCTCTTTATTCTTGACCGGAAGAAAAGAAAATTATCTGCTATGTCCACTTCTTTGCTATCAACTGTAAGTTCACTGAGCTTGCCGTTTGACATTATCTTTGTTTTCTTAATATTGTTCAATAACCCAGATTTTTCCTTTTCCCTGGTTACTTTCGTAATTATTTCTTCCAAGCCTCATTGCTTTCAGCTAACAAAGTGGCGCTATCTACATATCTTAGTCTGTTTGTATTTCGACCTCCAATTTCGATTTTAGCTTCACCTCTTTCCAGTAGATATGGGGACATTATTCATCTTTGATTCACTTTGTACTTGTTTGGAACCTGTTTCGTCGAATGCTATTTTTATATTACTTCTTTGCTTTATTAGAAAGATTTCTTTGAAGTATAATTGAATAGTTATGCATTGCTGTATTTCATATTGTGGTTTGTATATATTGCTAAAGCTTCATGTCTCTTTGATACTTTCTAATCTTGAACTCCAACCTTCCAATCATTGGTAGAAACGATTATCATAGAACATTTTTTTTTTAAATCAACGAATGTCAAATGGGCTAACTTACACAATGTATGCAAAATCTGGGATGTGTGACTCCCACGGAATTGAAATTTGGTAACATTGTGGCCATTTTAGCACACACACACCCCGTGCCTTCTGATCACATTTCCCAGAACCCTTTAGGTTGCATGGTGCAAGAGAAGATGGAAGGGACACATCCCTATTCTTTTTCCCACCTTCCTCTGGGCCCTGATGGGTGAGCAGCTATTGGCTGCTCTGGAACTAATGCTGAAATTTGAAATTGTTTAATGATGGTTGCCGATGAGGGAAGAACTTTGGGAACAATTTGGATGCCTGCTTGCAAGTAGAATTGGCTGGGGGTGGTGGTGCTGGCAGTCCATGGATGAGTCCTATTCATCCCTGAAGGGAGGGGGGCCTTGGTGACATACTGGAAAGGGAAGTGGGGGTTCAGTTTGCCTTGTAGTTTACCATTCCATTTGTTCTCTCTCCCCTCCCCCCCCAGCAAACTGGTAGGCAATTTCATGGATCAGAGGAGGAAGAGGTGGTTTCAGTTAGTTTCAAGAGGGAAGCCGAAACATTGCAAGCCAATAGTATATGGTGAAAGAAAAATGACCCAATGGCTCATGGGTTGTCTAGTGATATGGTAGAGCAGAGTTACCCATCTGTTCTCTTGTAATACTATGCAAACCATTTAAAATGGGTCCCCAACCTGTGGGCCGTGGGCCATTGGCCACTGGGCCATGGGACAGGCTGGCCAGGGCGTGCTTATGCACGTGCGTACTCATCCCCACTCGCACTAGCGCCACGACAAAAATGGGATGCCATGGCCATGGTGAAAATGGGGCACCGCATGGCAAAAACAGGGCGCCACATGGCAAAAATGGGGCACTGCATGACAAAAAAGGAGCAGGGCTAGCACGGGTCATGCGGGCGCTAGCGCTGCTCTGTTTGCATCATGCATGTGCTCACAGCCCTGTTTGCGTGCGCATGCACCTAAAACGTGTCCTCCCTTTACCTCCGGTCCGCCAACCGAAAAAGGTTGGGGACCTCTGATTTAAAAGAAGTGTGCTTTGGAATGATGGAAGCGCATGTAGAGCATCTCTTATTTGACTAATTAAAGCAGCCATGACTCTTTCCAGGGTTATGCACTTTTGGTCCATTTCATTTCATTTCATTTTATTAAATTTATACCCCGCCCTTCTCCCGGAGGACTCAGGGCGGCTTACAGCCAGTTTAAAACAATGATACAAAACAATACAAAATTTAAAAATGATTAAAAATAAATATTCAAATTTGGCCGCTTCTACTAAAAATTTGATTAAAACCAATTTAAAATCCACTAAAATTCCCTAGGCC
>NW_015394442.1:7701-12087 GCF_001527695.2 Protobothrops mucrosquamatus
ACAGGCCCACTTGAACCCCCTGCCCCCACTTCACAAGGAGGGACTCTCCACCGTCTATCTGAGGCACAGTGGTCTCCCTCGGACATAGATTCTCCCTTATAATGACCGCTACCCCACCACCCCTACCCCGGGTCCTTGGCTGATGGAATACCTGGAAACCTGGCGGGCAGATGTCAACAAGGGGCACTCCCCCTTCCGTCCAGCCCCTTATCCCCCACATCACGCCGAATCCCCCCTCTCATTGAACATATGTGAACATATGTGTAAGAAGCAAAGATTCTTAATCTGAAGTTAAGATTTCAAAGTTTTAAAAAATTGGATAGCAATAAATAAGCAATGGGTTTTTTCGTCTCAATATTTTATTTTGTGCATTTAAATACATTTTTTTTTCGGAGAAGAGATTTGAAAGTTTAACCAAACTTTTACAAAGATCCATGGCACAAAAAGGTTGAGATCCCTTGGGTTAAAATGTATTAATATATTTTACCTATGTCATCTTAAGTATTAGCATAAATCTTAATTGTGCAAGAATTGTTTTTATGTTGTTTTTAATGCTTGATTGGGAACCTCCCAGAATTTGGTAAAAGATAGGCAAATTAAACTGGTTACCAAATACAATCATTTAAAATTTTAAACTAGTACCTCAAATAGTCAGAATCTGACATGACAGCAAAACAAGTCATGAGGCCATATATATAATAGGGGCATCTGTTGTAGTAGCAAATATATAGCTAAGTTACATCTTGATTGGAGATTATAAGGGAATCCCATTGTAGACTAGAATGACAGGGAAGGTGACAAAATAAATTGTTTTTTCTGTCTTATTGCTAAGAAAACTACATGTAACTACCAAGGATGTGAGTTAAACTTTAAGGAGTTTTTATCCTTATTAAATAGGAAACTGATAAGTAGAAGTTATTTGATTCCAGAAACTTGCTTTAGGATATGCATGTTGTATTTGTTGGCAACCTATTAAATCAGCTGCATCCCACAGCAGTGTGTGGCTGAAGTGAAAAGCTTTTCTAAGCAGTTGCTGTGCTATCCTAGAATATGCTGCAGCTGTCTTAATGAGTCACTGGCAGGTGCTGAACCATTTTAAAACTGGATCTGAAGCATCACACAGACCTTGAAAGGAAAGAGGAGTCAGTCTCCAGCATATTTTATATTTCCCATAATATTTTTGAGTTCAAAGATGTTTTTAGGAAATAAAAAAAGTGGTGGTACTGCCTAATTTAGTTTTGAAAAGTTGCCAACTGCTTTGAAAAAAATAAGTCATTGCAATTGTTCAGAGAGCTTCATTTCATGTTAGTTTTCTAATAAATGAATGTGTTATCCTTTTATGGGTAGATTAGTCTCTATCCGTGACAGTCATTAGAATATCCGTGATATCTTCTTAACCTTTCTGCTGTATTTACCAGTCCAAAATGTTGGCCTATTTGTTTCTCTCTGATTATCTTAATTGTAAAACTACTTCTAAAGAGGACTTTGCATGCAAACATTTAATATCTTCCCAATTTTGAATTACTTAGTTTGCACTGGATAAGCATGTACTAATATGATTGCTACAACAACAGTATATTTTATCTGAATATAAAATATTGGTTATTGTCTTATTACACTGTGCTTTTTCATTGAGACAATGGGGTGGTTACATGCTAGCCTAAAGTCTTTATGCCTTTTTTGTGTTTTTTTTTGCTTCTGTTTTTATTATTGTAAGCCACCCAGAATTGTTTACCCATTGGATGGGCACTCATATAAATCTCATAAATGCAATTAGAGCATAAATTGCATAAGATCAAAGGCAGGATTGTATATGAAACAGAAAACGCATTTTGTTTCCAAAGCGAAACAAACATATTGCAATTTGGGAGTTTTGCTGAGCTGTTCCAGGCAGACTGTTGCTCGGCATAGCTGAAGCCCTGGTTTCTTGGTTGGTGTTGGTTTTGGCCAAGAGAAAACCCAGAAGGGTCTTATAAAGCTGGTTGGTGCACCTAACCCTTTTCTCCCTCTTTCTTTGCAAGACCTGTTTGGCAGCCTGTCAAATGGTCTTTCTGACCTCCTCTAATGCTTCACTTAAGCCAGCCAAAGACGTAGGAAATGGTGGGAAAGGAACTAAGGGGAAATAGGTGAAAGAAGCCCCTTTTAGCTATCCCAGGTAGACCAGACAGGAAACACAACCAGATGAGCTAATTCTACTTTATTGTAAGGCTACATTAATAAAACTTTGCAGGTCTGAAAGTACAAATCTCCTGCCATCTTCTTTACAATCTGAGAATCTAGGAAAAATCCATTCTGACTGTTTTTCTCCGTCCACCATGCAGCTGCAGACATGTTCTCTCTTATCTGACTGTTCCCTAGTTAACATTTCTTCACCCTGTCTCTCAATGTCTTTCTCACATACCATGATGGGTCCTGACACATTGGAAGAGGCAGGAGTTTTATAATCAATGTTTGAAGCTAAGGACACAACTGGTCTGCCCACCCCCAAACTTCACAGCTCTTTTCTTTCTCTGTCATCTATTTGCTGCTAGTGCTGTCTTTAGTTTTTTTCCCTACCCTCCTCCCTCCACTGAAATATCTCTGCCCTTGGGGCTTGACATACAAGCTTTGATCCAAGCACAGATCACCAAGAAACTAGCTTTTCCATTTACTGAAAATCTGTCAAGCATAGCAAAACAATCCAGTCAAAGTTCAGTTCTTTATCTATAAGGTATATAGACAGAATCTTGCCAAACTAAATCTATATTACCCCAAGCTAATAGATATATCCTAGGAGATTCTAGGGAATGGTTAAGCTAAATCTTTTTTTCTTCCTGCAGTCCAGCTCAGGTCTGTGCTGTCTCTTGTCTTGCCCTGCCCCAACCTCTTCCCAGAATATGCTTCCTTCTTTACTGTAGTCTATCACATCACACACTCCGTTCATAAACATCCCATCACAATACCTCTCTAATCCAAGGTTGGTATATAGCTGGAATGAAGGGTTATCTTATGTCTATCTTTTGGTCATATCAAACCATGTGCCTAGCTTCAGTTGCACTGAATTTGTGTTGGTTATTGTGAAATAAGCATTTGTGCAGTATATTTTAGAATAAATGAAATGTTAGAGCTAAGACAAAGTTGTGACTCAGCCATAAATTTTGCTATGGAAACAGTCACTGAAGTGTATTTGTTCAGCACTGCAACAGTTTTCTTAATTGAGATATAGCTAGCTTTATTAAGAAACATGCACCTTGAAGTATTCTTGCACATTTTTGAGGGAAAAAAAATGTTAGAGTAATCCAGTCATAGAAGAAATAGCTAGTATGTGGCTATTATTAATAGCAAGGTTTGGACTTGGAAGATTCAAACTCAGCTTGGTCATGAAGCTCATAGGTAGCATGGGTGCAATTTTTCCTTAACAGTAAAGTGGGACACAAAACAGGAAAAAAATAAATGGGATGAAAAGAACCATTATGTATATTGTCTCAAGTTTCCTAAGAAAACTTGAAGGATTATATTCTTTTTTAAGAATATAATCCTTAAAAAAACATTAACTCACATGCAAGAGTAGTTAGATGCTTTATACAAATCATTAATTGTGAGAATAATGTTGGAAAAAATAGCATTAAGACCCTTTCATATATTACAGTTTGTATATGATCATTGCAATTTTTTTTAAAATGACTAGTAGAAATGTCTGCTATTATACTGTATGTATATGATATTACATGCAAAGATCTAATAGTATATGTAAAATTGGACGGCCCCTTGTTTGAGTATGTCTTCAGGTGAAATTTGTTACTTGCTACAATGTACTCTGGGAATATTTTCCCCATTTCCTATGAAGGAAAAATAATATTGGATAAAGAACGTGATCAGCCCTCCTTGACATATTCTGAGAAATTTCTAAAAGAGGGTTTGAGGTCACAGGATGGTTATATTGCGACACATTCATCCTTCAGTCAGACATGTGATACCTTTTCCAGTCACTGTAAAAGCAGGCTGATGCTTTTTTCAGAAGGAATTGTCACTGCTAATTTTACTTCAGGTGTCTAGGCACTTTTCTTCTCAAGGTAGCTGAGTTAAAATCCTAAACTAGGGGGCTAGTTTGTTACCTAAATCTGACAACTATGGGTAAAGGGCTTGGACTTGAGTGAGTGATCTAGGTTTGGCCAAGATCATCATTACAGCGACGGAACACAGATGGGTTTTTGGGACACATTTGGGCTGGGAAGAAGTCCTGTCTCTTAAATTGACAGTGCATTTAAAACACTTCGTCTGAAGTTTACAAGCCATATAAACTATCTGTAAGATTTGGAGAAATCCCATAAATAATTTTAAAGGCCTTGGTTATACTATGAAGTAAACAGATAATTGTTCTCTGCAAGTTAACAGTGTCCAGATGCT
>NW_015394443.1:0-5548 GCF_001527695.2 Protobothrops mucrosquamatus
GGCCTTGTACTAGGAAGACTCACGTGGCTGTCATTCTTTCATCCTGGAATGTGACGAAGGCCATGTCAAGACGCTTGAGAGCAATCCGGCTGCGTTCAGCATTAAACTCATCTGTCAGTTTCTCCTCTAGCTCCCCATAGTACTGCTCAGCATCCACCTAATCAAAAAGAAATAAGCTTACTTCTTTTTTTTTGTCATTGATTTTAAAGTGTCAGCTAGAATAAATGGGGTCAACAGACTTCCTATATTCTCCCAGAGGCAGCCTTCATTGATTGTCTTTCCAAATAATACATTGGGAAAGAATGTGAAAAGATGTTTGATGGTTTAATCCAAGCATTTCCATCAAGAGGATAAACAAATTATACTTCTTCTGATGACAGAGTCTATGACCAGACCCGTAATAATATTAACAGCCAGAAAAATCTCTTGGCTGTTCCAGGAAGGTGTGTCAATGCAAGGGAGAGAGAGGAACTGCATCTTTCCAAACCTTTCTGACAGACACCACATGAAATAAAGCAGCAACAACCATATCAAGTAAGTGACAGCTCAGTAACAGGAAGAGATGCCAGATTATAATGTTCTCCCAATGGTACTAAGGGGAGCAGGCTTTCAGCAAAGACACAGAGCTGTGCCACCATCTTTAAAGCTTGTACTGAGCTGTGAATCTGCCCTACAACAAGGCAGAGAGGAAAATGTTATTTTAATAACCATAATCTATTCCTGACTTTAACATAAGCCTGAAACATAGGGCCACTTTAAAGTATCATATGTACCAGTACTGATCAAACCTTTTTCTCTTTTTGCTTTTTTTTACCAGGATATTCAAATAATTTCCTTTATATATTTGCTAAACAGATGAATAGTACTGCCATTCAGGTCCCCATCTTGGCCATCAGTCATTCCTTTTGGCCAACTCTCCAACTCTTTGGCCAAGTTTACTGTTATGGGGATAAAAGCAGGGAAGATCCTCTTCTCTGTAACTATCTCCAGTTGCTGGGCCATATTCACACAAATAGAAAACCTGACCCATCATGGTTTCTTTTCAGAGTGAAAAGTGACCTGTGTTTACTTGTATGTCCCTTGATAATGTTCTGAGGCGATAATCACTGAGCATGTAGGTCAGTGTTTCTCAAGCTTGGCGACTTGAATATGGGTGGATTCAACTCCCAGACAAATCCCCCCCCATTGTCAGGGTTTCTGTTTGTATGAACATGGCCCAGGTTGAGAAACACTGACGTAGGTGATGAGAATGTGGTATGGCTAGGCTCTCCCTTTTTGAAACAAGAAAAATCATTCAGAGCTTAATTGCTCTGTCCACTAAAATGAATGATCTAGAAGTCCAAAGTTGAAATCTTATCTTTGGCATGAGCTTAGCCTAGGCCAGGGGTAGGTAACCTTGGCTCTTTTATGACTCGTGGACTTCAACTCCCAGAATTCCTGAGCCAGCATCAGGAATTCTGGGAGTTGAAGTCCACGAGTCATAAAAGAGCCAAGGTTGCCTATCCCTGGCCTAGGTGAGTAGGATGGCAGAACTGGGCATTCAGTTCTCCTCTTGAGCTGGGCTATTATTTATTTTATGGTCAGTATGTGATATTGAAGGGAACTGTCTCTAGCCCAGGTCAATGATTGGTAGCATGTACACAACAATGAGGGGAACACAAGACCCAAAGTTCCCAGTGCTGTTTTTTTTACAATCAGTTAATATCTTGATATTCTTTGTACCTCTTCAAAGCCACAAATACGGCAGCAGAAAATTCGAGAACAAGGATGGATTTTGATCATAATTTTCCCCTCCTTTTGAGCCTTGGTTGTGAAGTAAAGCCTCCCTTTCATTGCCTTGCGCCTGGCAGGTATAAAATTAGGGGGAAAAATGTTAATGCAGCCATCCATTTCTTTATGACACTTTTCCAAATCTCGTATTTCATGTTCTTACAAATGAAAATTTCTGGCACTTTTGACTTGGAATGAAACTGTTAAGAATATTTTCTAGGAACAGTGGTGAAGACCAAATGGACCAAATCAAGTTGAATGAGGCTTCCATTAATCCTAGGGTGGATCTGGTGAGTCCTCTCTTTTGCTGACATGTAATTATACTGAAAATAATGTCTGGAGATATCATTCAGAAAATGGTGTGTTTCTTGATGGTATGAAAGCTGATGAATAATGCCAACTGGCAGGAAGGGCCCCTATGATTAGAGTACCCCTCTGATGACCTGCAATTTGGTTGACTTTAAAAGGAAAGTAAGATAAATTCATGGACCTTCTCATTGGTTGTTGGTTCTGATGGTACTATTGGAAGACACTCTTGTAGTCACTTTAGATGGCTGCTATTTGTTAGGCATATGATTAGCCACTGTGAGGGCCAAATGCTGGGGCAAGCAAATTTTGATCTGATGATTCATTGTGTTTATTATGCTTTTAAATTAAACATGTTGCTTCTTTTCTTCTTTTGTCATCAAGGTAAATATATGCCTATTGAATATTTGAGCCATAGTTGCATTCATTTCCAAAAATCATAGAAGACCTCAGCTAGTCCCTTAGTGCTTAAAGTATATGCAAGCAAGACAGAAAGATTAGTTGAGGGGGGAAAAGTTTCAAACCAAAAATGCTTAGAGAATTCAATATTTTCACATTCCTATAAGAAAACAGTACCTTGCTTAATTATCCACTGGATTTTATATTTCTCCTGAGTATTGAAAAACCTTTCACAGCATCAAAACACATAGTTATAAATACATTTGAAAATATAGCATTTAATTACATATTCTTGAAAGTGTCATATTTTTGTTACTTAATACAAGAAATAAAGGGAAATGTACATTTCTGTTTTATGTTAGGTGGTTGTTTATATATTTAATTTGGATTCATCTCATTTTCTATTACTAACTGATATTAATATTGAAAAAACTTAAGCAAAAGCCTATAGAAAAATAGGATTAGCGTTTTGTACTACAACCTTCCTTTCACGGAAGCAGCTTCAAAATTGGAAACTGCCTTTATTCACAGAACAAAAGACTGACTGGCCACGGAAAAGGGCTTCAACGTGTTCTTGAAACAAGTGTCTCAGATGATGACATTCTCTCCCTGTTCTGGAATTCAGGTTTGATGCCAAGGCTTTTAATTTTCCAAAATGAGCTTGACACATCTTTTCACCAAGACCAGTACCTGTGATTGCTTCTATAGCCCTGTTTTCAGAAAACTAGAAAAGATTTATGGCATTTCCAGATATATTATCATTTTTTAAAATTCCTTTGAGTCTTTGCAATTTTCTTGGCAAGATTTTTCTAGTTCCTAGTTTGTCAGGCTGAGAGCAAATGTCTTGCCCAAAGTCACCCAAGCTGGTTTTGTGCCTAAGGCAAGACTAGCATCTCACTTTCTGTTTCTAGGTTGGTGCCTTCAATCACTACACCAAACTGAACTCTTTTTATGGTCTTCTTTAACTATGAAGTATTCAGTCTAGTGAAATATAACCTGAAATGAAGGTTCTTTTAAAATAATAAATAAAATACACTGAACCAATATATTAAATATATATATTGATAAGGTTTTTTTAAATAGCAAGTTAATATAGAAACTGAAGTGGGTAAAAAAATGCAAAAATGGCAGGCAGTGGAAACAGGATTAATGGGTTCTATTATGGCACTTGTATTATAAGGGAATAAATACCAGGTTATAAGGGAATAAATACCAGGTTATAAGGGAATAAATACCAGGTTAAAAAATTGCTTCTTAAACAAAGGACAAGAAACTACAGTACTTTCTTTTTTGTCTCTTCACCAGATGAAGAAGGATGATGACATTTTTTACAGTGGTGCTAATTATTATTATCTAGTATTTTTTTTAAAACCAAAACTTCTTCTAGCATGATCCTGATGCACAAAAATCCCAGGACATTTTCCTCCACACATTCTAAGGGATTCAGAATAACTCAGATCTAAGCAAGACATTTGAAAGCCTACCTCTCTGAATCCAGCTTCATCAATCTGCGAACATCAGAGCAAAATTGGACACCGGTCACTGTGCAGCTTGGATAAGCCTCACTATCAGAAGAGACAATCAAATTTTTTAATAACAAAGATCTGATATTCCTTGTAGAATGTGCTTGGAAAAATGGGCATCCCAAAACATTGTTCTCACACAAAATCCATATACAAGTCAAGAAGTCACAGCATGCACAGAATATGGTAAAATAGACTGGCTCCAGGAGGATAATTGAGACAAGACTGTATATTCTCCACTTATTTATTCAACCTATATCGGGGGTCCCCAACCCCAGTCAGTGGATCGGTACCGGTCATTGGGAACCAGGCCGTGCAAGTGGCGGGCGAATACACAAAGCTCCATTTGCGCAAGTGGCAGGCATGTGTGCAAAATCATCCCGTCCTCTGCCAAGTCGCTGCTGCCCAGCTGCTGCTGTCGGTCTGCCAAACCGGAAAGGATGGGGACCGCTGACCTATATAATGAATATATTGTATAACACTGTATACAGTATATTAAGATTGGAAGAAGATGCTGATGACACTAATCTGAAAATGCAAAGAATCTGCAAATACTAGCAATAAAAGTCAAGCAGCACATTGAAAAAAATGAGACTAAAATTAAATACAAAGAAGTCTAAACTAATGACAACAGGTACAATATCTGGTCTTAGAATTGATGATGAAGAAATCAAAATGGTACATAGCTTTTGCCTTTCAGAATCAACAGCAAAGTAACAATCAGTCAAGAAATATGCCATAGACTAAATGTGACAGAGAACTATGAAGGAATTGGAAAAGTCATTCAAATACCATGATGTGCCTATACCTACAAAGCTCAGAATAGTGTGAAGCATGATATTCCCTGTGAAATATCATTGGAAAAGTTGAACTTTGATGCAGCAGAACAGCAAAAGCACAACACTTTTGAATCTGATGTTGGAGAAGACTCCTGAGAATACCATTCTTGGCTGTACTATGCACAATAAATTGGCCTTCAAAGAAATCAACCCAGAGTTCTCACTCAAGGCACAAATGTCTAGGTTTGAATTATCCTAATTTGGACACATTAGGCAAAGACCTAGCTATATAAAGAAGGTTAAATGATGCAAGAGGAGGAAGGAAAGTGAAGAAGAGGACAACTAGCAGCAAGAAGGATAGACTCAATCACAGTAATGATGGGTGCACAGTTGGAAGACTTGAAGGACCAGGTTATGGAAAGATCATCATGGAGAAAATGTATCTATAGGATCAATAAGAAGCAACACCAACTTGATTGATCATAATTAATCAATCAATGTCCATCAGGAGTCCAAATCAGATTTCAGAAATCAACTCTCACAAGAGGAAATGCTTCATGAAAAGAGAAAATAATAGACTTCCGGTTTGAGTTCCTGTGCCGATGGCGGCGTTTTCGTTCGCCGCCTGCTCCGAGGACGCGTAAAAGCCGCAGGAGCAGCGTCAAACAGCTGCTCCGCGGCTTGAATCCCCTTCCCGGGCAAAGGGGAGGGGAGAGAGCTTCCCAGATAGGGGTAGAACTCCTGAGCTCCCACAGTTTTATAGCTGTGGGG
>NW_015394443.1:9485-12086 GCF_001527695.2 Protobothrops mucrosquamatus
TAAAACTTTTAAAAATTTTCAATAAAAAAAAAAAAAAGAAAAAAAGAAAAGAGAAAATAATAGTTATTGTAACTGATGTTATTTGAGTTGGCATACTTTTAGAATTAAGAAATAGAACTCCACCTAGGAAAGAAAGGTAGAAGGGGGTGACAAAATCTCAGTTGCTCATTTGATTGACTAATAATTAATTAATTAATCCCACCTCCCCTCCCATCCTGCTTCCACCCTTCCCATCTTTAATGGGATCACAGTGTTTGACTGGTTTTTAACTTATTTATGTTTTTAGTATATTTATACTTGTTTTTTCATGACTGTAAGCCACCCAGATGGCCAACCAATAAATTTTATAAATAAATAAATAAAGCCCAAATTATGAATTAGTTATCAATTTTTCGCTGTGGTTTCTATGAGTCACATATATGGGTAGATGGCAAGCTAAATTATTTTCAGGCAGGTTTTGGTAGTCAGAAACAAGGAAGCCATCCTCCCCAAAGTTGCATCTCTATGAGTCAAATGTTCAACCTATAATGCTTCACAGACATTAATAGTTATGCCTGCTCTGTCTAGCAACTGGATGTTCGTGATGGCCTGACACAATTCAGGTGAACTGACTTCTGATGATATCTGGCACAACCCCTATGACAGCAGTGACTCACTGTTCAAAATGAAGCATAATGGAAGTGGCTTTTTGTGAAAGGCTGATGTCTCATCCAAGTTAAGGTGAATGTTCTATATAGGTCTCTCTCCAATTGGTTAGAGAGATTTGGAAAGAAAATAAAGAGGATGATGTCCTGGTTGAAATGAAATTCTAATACTGTGTTCAGCATTATATGGCCCAAGTGAATTCTAGATATGACGATAAAGCATATAGGTTACTACTGTGTTGCACAGAAATGACCCTGCAGTTTGACAAGTGGTTCAAACATCTTCTAGGTGAGCTTAAAGAATATGAGAAGTTCTGAGCAAGAAGGAATGCTACATGAGTTTAATAATCCTTTCTTATGAGTGTATCTCAATAGCTTCATGTCAAGCTGGAAGAAAGTGTAAAGTGGCATACTTCAGGGCTCTGTGCTAGGCTGTGTACAGATAGTTCTCAACTTACAACAATTCATTTAGTGACCATTTAAAGTTGTAACAGCACTGAAAAAAGTGCCTTATGACTGTTTTTCACAGTTATGACTTTTGCAGCATCCCCCTAATCCAAATTCAGGTGCTTGGCAACTGGTTCACATTTATGACCGTTGCTGTGTCTCAAAGTCATACGATCACCTTTTGTGACCTTCTGACAAGCAAAGTCAATGGGGAAGCCAGATTCATTTAACAACCGGGTTACTAATTTATCAACTACCGTGATTCACTTAACAACTGTGGCAAGAAAGGTCGTAAAATCGGGCAAAACTCACTTTACAAATGTCTCACTTAACAACAGAAATTTGGGGCTCAATTCTGGTCGTATGTTGAAGTCTACCTGTACTGTTCGATGTACGGTATTTATTAGTGACTCCTCACCATGGTTATCACTAGCTTAAAAGAGTTAGAGCACATTTACGAAAAAAGAATACTACTGAGCATGTAGTTGTACTTACTGGAAGTGTTTGACAACAAGAGATGTATCTGTGATCTCTTTGGGAATCCTGGTAACCATCAATGTCCGGGCCAGCTAAAAGACAAGAAGGGAAGAGGTCAGAAGTGGAGACACTTTAATAGGTGTAACATTAGTCAGTTTCCAGTATTTTGCCACTTAAAGTCTAGTATTATTTGTACTTGTTATTTTCTACTGGTGTAAGACTACAGACTTAAATTACATTTTGCTTAAACATTGCAAGAAAATATTTAGTGGTAAGAAAAGTTTAATAATAGAAATGGCTAATTAAAATATTGCTGTGTCACCCTCATCCTGCATGAAACAGGGCTTGGCATATCTACTCCTATTTTATGACCCTGAAGTGGCAACTTGCTTATATGGTGAAAGCTTGCTTCTTTCAGAACAAGATTTGTATTGTCACATTGAATTGCAGCATTTAAACAATCTCAAATCAATATTTGGACAAATTTCTTCCCTGGCCTGATACAACATATGATAAATGTCTGGATCAGGGGTCCCCAACTCCCAGTCCGTGGACTGGCACCAGGCGGCAGCATGCCAGAAACCAGGCCGCAGAAACAAGCAAAGCCCCATCTGCGGGATGCAGGCAGCACATAAAACCACGCCCCCTCCAGTCTGCAGAAAAACCTCTCTCCACATAACCGGTCCCTGGTGCCCAAAAGGTTGGGAACCTCTGGTCTAGATCAGTATTTTTAAGTCTTGACAAGTGTAAGATATGTGCACTTCAACTCCCACAATTCCCCAGCCAGAATGCAGTCCACACATCTTAAACTTGCCAAGGTTGAGAAACACTAGTCTAGATGTGCATCTCTGAAAGGGCAGAAAGGAAGGTGTCAATGAGACCACTGCAATTATTACCTTTTCATTTTCCTTATACTCTAATTGGATGGAATGATGAGTCATGCAGAGAACAGTGATGATGAAATAGAGGAGAGCAAAGATACTGTGCAGCCACAAGAGACGGTCACTGTAATAAGAGCAAAAATGAGAGACAT
>NW_015394444.1:0-12086 GCF_001527695.2 Protobothrops mucrosquamatus
TTTGCTGAGGTGGAGATTTCTCTCGCAATAAAGCAAAACAGTTCAGTACACCCTCAGTGTTTCTCAACCTTGACAATTTTAAGGCATGTGGACTTCAACTCCCAGAATTCCACAGCCAGCATTGCTGGCTGTGGAATTCTGGGAGTTGAAGTCCACATGCCTTAAAATTGTCAAGGTTGAGAAACACTGATTTCCTAGAGTTGTTTGTGGGCAATGCTTCATAAGAAAGTTTCTATCAACCTTCCTCACTAGTGCTGAATAAAGTATTCCAGGCTGGATGATTTTTTGATTGCCTTTTCTGAAGCCACCCAACCTGGAAGAAATTAAGAATTATTATTATTATTATTATTATTATTATTATTATTATTATTATTATTATTATTATTATTATTATTATTATTATTATTATTATTATTATTATTATTATTATTATTATTGTTATTATTATTGTTGTTGTTGTTGTTGTTGTTGTTGTTATTATTATTATTATTATTATTATTATTATTATTATTATTATTATTATTATTCCCTTTGAGTCAGTTTTGACCTCATGAGTGCCTGAACAAATCCCTGCAGTTTTCTTGCCAAGATTTCAGAACTGGTTTGCTATTGCTTCTTTCCTACGTCTGTGATTGAGGAGCTAGCCCATCTGGCTTCATGTCTAGGACAGGACTAGAACTCATGATCTCCTGGTTCCTAATCAGATACTTTAACCACTATGTCAAACTGGCTTTAGGTTTTGTATGTACCTTCAGTGCCATCAGCTTGGAAATAGTTTGGCTTTCTAGGCTGGATTTCTTTCCCTAAGACAGCATGAAAAAGATTCACAGCAGCGCATACAAGTCATGACCCCCTGAAAGCTTCTCAGCTTTCCTAAGCATTTGCCAAATCTTCATAACCTGGAAGACTTTAATAGTTGTTAAAGGAGAACCAGGGTGATCATCTTTAAATAACATCCTTCCTGGTAATAACTTTAAAGGGAAAATGAATTGACTATACCACTCTGAAAGAATTAACATAAAGAGTTTAGTATTGGAGAAATAATAGAGAACCACCAGAAATGTTCACATATTACAAGACACTTTTCATAGCAATATTTAAATTTGTTTTTGAAGGGATAGGAATTTTCCTGCCATTAGGAAGAAGCTTACCATAAGATATGGACAGGAGTGAAAGATGGAGTGAAAGAATAGGAGATTCCTGTCTGTAAATTAATTTTTATACGTATTCTTCTTACGCTTTATTTAAAGAAGGCAAATGGGTATTTTATCTAGCCATTTAGAATAGAATAGAACTGGAAGGGACCTTGGAGGTCTCCTAGTCCAGCCCCCTGCTCAAGCAGGAGTTCCTGTATCATTTCAGACAACGGGCTGTCCAGTCTCTTCTTAAAATCCTCAAGTGATGAAGTACCCACAACATCGGAAGGCAAGCTGTTTCACTGGTTAATTGACCTCAGTGTTAGGCAGTTTCTCCTTAATTCCAGGTTGCTTCTCTCCTTCATTAGTTTCTATCCGTTGTTTCTTGTTTTGCTTTCTGGTGCTTTGGAAAATAAATTGACCGCCTCCTGCTTGTGGCATCCTCTCAAATATTGGAATACTGCTATCGTGTCCTCCCCTAATCTTTCTTTTCTCTAAACTGGCCATTTTCAAATCCTGCAACCATTTTTGTCTCCAGGCCTTTAATCATCTTAGTTGCTCTTCTTTGCACTTTTTCCAAAGTCTCAACATCTTTGTTGTAATGTGGTGACCAAAAATGGATGCAGTATTCCAGATGTGGCCTTACTAAGGCTTTATAAAGCAGTACTAATACTTCACATGATTTTGATTCTATGTCTCTGTTTATACAACCAAGGATTGTATTAGCTTTTTTTGGCTGCTGCCTCACACTGCTGCCTCATATTTAAGTGATTGTCCACTAGGACTCTAAGGTCCTTCTCAAAGTTACTGTCTTTGAGCCAGGTTTTGCCTAATCTGCACCTGTACCTTTGGTTTTTCCTGCCCAAGTGTAAAACCTTGCTTTTCTCCAAATTAAATATCATTTTGTTGTATAGGGCCCATTGTTCAAGTCTGTCAAGATCTTTTTGGATTCTGAGCTTATCTTCTGGGGTGTTGGCTATTCTAAACTATTGTAATATTTTAATAAAATAATTTAAATTTGAATTTAAAATAATAAACTATTTCTAAACTAGGAAAATATTTCTGTTTATTTTCTAAGGATAAAGCATGCCTGTATACAAAAGACAGAAAAGACAGGAGTATCCCATTCCTATTGAATCACTGCAAGCATAGTTCAATCAGAAGGATTAAAATTTAGTGGAAGTGAATAAGAATAAATTCTCAATGAGATAGCAAAAGGAGCAAAAGATAGCAAAACATCAAACCCAGATATTACAAATTAGAGCTTTATAATCTGAAGGGTTTCTCAAAGTTTCAGATTGTTCCATCTGTTATAATTTTATTTATTTGTTTATTTATTTATTATATGAACCATTATTTGTCTTTACAGCTCACATGATCCTCATTAATTGCTGAAGATATACTTTATTTTTAAATGTATTCCCACCTTCTGTTCAAAGAGGGCCCTTTTTATCATGGGTTTGTTATGCATTATGTTGGTGTTCAGTCTTATGTTAGCACTTGCCACATACCCGAGGTCTTAATTCTGGCTCTCCTGGCAAGAAGCAAGCAGATTTTTTTCCCCCAGCACACTATATAGATAGGCTGCTGGCTTCAGCAAATGAGAATTGGATTGTACGAGTATCATCTTAGGCAGGTAAGTATCTTCAATTGGCATTGCTAACAATCAATTAAAGAAGCTGAATAAAAATATACATAAATATGTAAAGAAGTATGTTTAATTAATCATAGTTCCTATTCACCCTAAGTATCAGATTTGAATCGGAATATAATTTTCAATACATTATTCTAACTAATGTTTTTTTTTATTTTACCAAGAAAGAAATTCCTTTGAAAGGTAGCAGAAATCAAATGTTCCAAAACTGTTAAATAGCAACCTTAACTCATAAGATATAGTGGCAGAGGCACTATAGATACAGAGGCAGAAAGGGAATTTCCTTTAAACAATACATAGACTTGATTATCTCTGAAACATGTCTTAATGAAAGCTACTGAAATAATACCACTATGTTCTGGAACTATGCCTTCCAGGTCTTGTTTATTGATTGATTGGTTGATTCTATTTCAGTGCTGTAACACTTCTTTTGGATGGGTAAATCCTATAACACTAGTAATTTGCCAAAAGCTATTAAAGAAAGTGATAAAATAAACTAAATAGAGACAATAAATCGTATATGGAATAGTGAAAGAAAACACTCCTTTAGAAATGGGACTTAGAACATGTATACCTTTCAGCAATTCTGCAATCAACTATATTGAAGAGAGCAAAAATGAACAATTCAAATTCATTTTTAAATCTAACTATATTAATTTAGCTTTGTATAAACATTGAGGGCTGTTTGTTTAAGTACAAAATTAATTATCCCATTTGCTTGTAGGCTGTATTGATGTTTAATATTTTTACATCACATTCCATACAATATATAGATTTAATTCATGTTTAGCGCTCTAGCTATCAAGAAACAATTTTTGATTTTTTCTTTTGCTATTATTACCTAACATCAATATCTGTTGGTATAAAAATAAATATACAGGGTGATGGAAATATCACCCAACTGCTTTGAAACTTGAACCTGAGCTCTGAGAAGGAGACAGCAAACCTTGTTTTGCCAAGAGGCAATAGGTCATCCTAACTTATGCAAATTTTGGAATGTTATTTGGGAAAGTTGATTTTCAACTTCTCACTCTATTTTCTTTTATCCTTCTCTCTTTCTTTCACACACATACACATTCTCTCCTTACACACACATAATGCTATAAACTTCTTTTTTATCAGAATGGTATGAAATTTACTAGAATATTAAACTTATAGACAGAGAAAGCATAATAAATTTTAAAAAGTTTGCAGAGGAATGTTAAGCTTTTTTAATCAAAATGATACTGTATTTAATCCTATTTTTGTTTTTCATTTTGACAAAATGTAATGAAATGTGCAGAGAAAAAAATTCTAGAATGAGGAATATTTATATAAAACCTCAAGCAGATAAGATGAAGAGCTTTTGTGCAAACAGAATGGATAGTTACAAGGAGTAATGATGTCCTTTCATAAATGGATTGTTGAAGAAAATTATACAAGATTAACTCACTCATCTTTTTCGTAAAAGAAAATATAGTCCTTGACTAGTTTGGTTGATAGGATATCCATATAATTTCTTCCTGGAACTCTAAGAACGAGTTATTGGTTCTCCCCATCCTCTTCAAAAAACTTTGTGATTGGATAAATGAGGGTAATCTAATTGAAGGAGAAATCTATTTTTAAGCAAGGCCCATGTTATCCACCTTGCTAACCCACTTATAACTGGCTAAATGTTGTACAACTTCAACAGTTATCAATGCTATTAATTATACTTCAGGAGATAATTCAGTTTAAAATGAAAGTTTTATGCCCTAGAAGGAGGCTGGCAGGCATGCAAAATGGAATGTCCTCATATAGTCTTCTCCTTCAGTTTGCTCCTTCAGTCCAACAAAATTCTGGAGCTAACAAAGAGCAAAAATGACAGTAAAAGAAATATCAAATTCGAGGTTAAGGACATGCTTGTATAAATAACTTCTCCAATATATATCAATAGTAATAAAAAAGCATTCTGTAGTATCTTAGTGACCCTTATGTGAAATCTTTTTAACAAAAAAGGAAAGAAACCTACAAAACCTTATTAAACTCTGTTTGGTCATCTTTGTTTAATCTTGTCATTTTAGCTTTACATTATAACCTTTCCTCTTTCTTTAGTCTTTCAAAATATTTTTCCTTACTGCAACACATACTTTTACCATGTATCCTTATACTCAAAATTGAATTGAAATATAGAGTTTGATCAACATGCCTAAACTATTGTTGAAAGAAAAATCTTCAGGGTCCAGTCCAAGCTGGGAATAAACAAAATGAAGATTGCTTTAGAAAGAAGACTGTAGTTTATTGAAGAGCAGAACCACAAGACATGTGGCTCTGGAGCAGCTGACCACATGTTGCTGGGAGTGGTGGGTTTTTATACCTTCTTGGGTTTTTGTCTTTGGAGTTGTTCCTGTTCCTGTGGCTTTGTATTTCCTTTGTCATGTACTTTTGACCTGAGTCTGAATGTGTCCTTTTTGTATTCTGATGGTAGTGGGTTAATCCTATTATGTCCTAAAGGTCATATCCTGCTTCCCTGGGGCTGTGGCTGATGGCTATGTCCTGTGTTAGATTTTTTTGAGTGAGGGGTTGCTGGTTCTAATTCTATCACTCTGCTATTGTTAGCTATCAACTCTTGCTCCAGGGGATTTCAAAAGATCCTGTCTTGAATGGGTTTCTGCAGGTAGCATTTGCTCATGAATGGGACCTCAGTCTTTCTGAATGGGATTATCAAATCTGCATTTCTACAGAGCTGGTTTCTGCTTGGGGCAGAGAGACTTGTGGGTGGTGGTTTCTGCCTAAGATTTTCTATTATTCCTTTGGGGAAAAATATATTCTGCTTTTTTTTTAATATCCCCCAAACTATTTCCTTCTCGGGGGTGGGGGGAAAGTGTTGTCTTCCTACACGATCTATATCCAGTAATCATAGGGAAAAAATAAAACTTTTGAGATTTTGTCATGGTGATGGCAAAAACACTTCATTACATGAAGTAAGGCAATGGCTGCAGCTTCTAACAAGCCTCATTACTGCTAATTTCACGGCTGTTTCTCATAATACAAATGACCTAATGCTCAGAGCTGCCATTGTTTGCTTTATATTACACTGAATAATTTATGTATTATAGTTATTTCTCTTGTACTTTTGATCTGATACATCAGAAGGAGGAAGTTCTTAAAATGACAGTTGCCAATGTTGATAGCTGATGGAAAAGAAAATCAAAAGGTTTTTGTTAAAGAGAAGGCCCATGTTCTTTAGAAGTTGTTAAATATTTCAGGTGCTTATGAAGTGTTTTGCTGAGAAATCCAATAAATCCCTAAATACTATCTAAGTGGAACTCTTATTTTGTTAGAGTGGACATCTAAGTGGAATTAATGGGAACAATATGACCCAACTATTTGATTATTCTAATAACCAAACCTTGGCTCCAGTAATTTAAGCTTAGAATCAAGTTGCATTCCTGTGGGTCTGTGTAACTGGTTGCACTATATTTAAAATCTCCTTTTATATTTTTGTTAACAGTTACTGTTCATTAATTTTGAAAGATAAATAGAAATAATGAAATAGTGCTAAAATGAAAAAGGATAAGGAATAAGATATACAGAAGGGAATGTAATTACTTAACGAAAAATGGCTGGACCCTCAGTTCGATATCCATACTTTTTTCTCGAATAAAAAAATCTTGAAAAAACGAATCTTTCACTTTCTGCTCGAGTCTTCAAACTGAATATATGACAGTCAAAAATATAGATCATGAAGTTAAATCCCACACAGGAGGATATGTTTCAAACTCTCATTAATAGGTAAAAGCAGCCATCTCCCTCTAATCTTGAATAATTTCATATTAGACCAAGCTTTTGCTTAATATTTTGGGGCAATTTTAAACTTTATTTAATAGTGCAGCAATAAAAAAGAAATTGACCTCTATAACTAGTGTCTCAAGAGAAGGAATAAGTCACAGGGATAAAATAGTATAGCTGTTACAGAACAGTTGTTAAGGTAGTATATTGGCCTAAAATGTTTTGTTTTGTTTTGTTTTGTTAGCAGATTCATATTTGTGAGACTGGTTTATTGAATTATAAGATAAGCCTTATCAAATGAAATGATAGAAGGTGTTGAAGCCATAGGAACTTTGGCAGGAAGTGATCATGCAATATTGGAATTCAATATTATGGAAGCACAAGCAATAGAACACAGTCAAACTAGAGTCTTGGATTTCAAGAGAGCTAATTTCAATAAACTTAGAGAGGGTTTGGGAAGGATTCCATGTATGAGAATCCTCCAGGGGAAAACAACTCAATAAGCTAGGGAAATTTTGAAAAGTGAGATAATAAAAGCCCAGTCTAGCACCATACCAACAAAGACAAAAAATAACAGAAGAAACCAGCATGGCTGCATAAAGAACTCTCTGATAAATTGAAAGATAAAAAGGACAAGTATAGAAAGTGGAAAGAGGGGCACATAACTAAGTCAGAATTTCAGCAAATAGCCCGAGCCTGCAAAGATGGTGAGGAAAGCTAAGGCTCAAAATGAACTAAGGCTTGCGACCAAAGTCAAAAATAACAAAGAAACCTTCTTTCAACATGTAAAAAACAAGAAAAAAGTGAAGGAAATGATTGGTCCATTAATGGGTGAAAGTGGCAAGAAGGTGACAAGCAACAGGGAGAAAGCAGAACTATTTAACTCATTTTTCGCATCTGTCTTTACACAAAGGGAAAAAACAGACCAACCTATCAAAAATAGTGCCATAAAAAACAGAATAGAAACACAAGTTAAGATAGGCAAGAAAATGGTAAGTGAGCACCTGTCCAGCCTAGACAAGTTCAAATCACCAGGACCAGATGGATTACACCCCAAGGTTCTCAAGGAACTGGCAGATGTGATCTCAGAACCACTGAACTATATTTTTCAAAGATCCTGGAGCACTGGGGAACTATCAGAGGACTGGAAAAGAGCTGATGTAGTTCCCATCTTCAAAAAAGGGAAAAAAATGGACCC
Source organism: Protobothrops mucrosquamatus (assembly GCF_001527695.2). Lineage (NCBI taxonomy): Eukaryota > Metazoa > Chordata > Lepidosauria > Squamata > Viperidae > Protobothrops > Protobothrops mucrosquamatus. The sequence goes on from NW_015394444.1 coordinate 7,739, forward strand.
AGGAAATTACAGACCTATTAGCCTGACATCAATACCTGGGAAGATTCTGGAAAAGATAATCAAACAATGAATCAGTGAACACCTACAGGCAAACAAAGTCATTACTAAAAGCCAACACGGGTTTGTCAAAAACAGATCATGCCAGACAAATCTTATTGCATTCTTTGACCAAGTGACAAAATTAGTGGACCAGAGGAATGCTGTGGATATAATTTACTTGGACTTCACTAAGGCATTTGATAAAGTAGATCACAACCTACTACTTGATAAGATAGAAAAATGTGAGTTAGACAGCATCACCACCAGATGGATCCATAGCTGGCTGACCGGCCATACTCAGCATGTGGTCCTCAATGGAACCACATCTACATGGAGGGAAGTGTGTAGTGGGGTGCCCCAGGGCTCTGTTCTGGGACCACTGCTCTTCAACATCTTCATCAACAATTTGGATGAGGAGATAGATGGAGAACTCATCAAATTTGAAGACGACACCAAGCTGGCAGGAATAGCCAACACTCCAGAAGACAGGTTTAGGATACAGGAGTGTCTGGACAGACCTGAACACTGGGCACTATCTAACAAAATGAAATTCAATGATGAAAAAAGTAAGGTTCTACATTTAGGCAAGAAAAACCAAATGCACAGGTATAGTATAGGGGGTACCTTGCTCACTAGTAGTAACTGTGAGAGGGACCTTGGAGTCCTAGTGGACAATCATTTAAATATGAGCCAGTAGTGTGCTGCAGCTGCCAAAAAAGCCAACACAGTGCTAGGCTGCATTAACAGAGGGATAGAATCAAGATCATGCGAAGTATTAATACCACTCTACAAAGCCTTGGTAAGGCCACATTGGAATACTGCATCCAGTTTTGGTCACCACAATGTAAAAAAGATGTTGATACTCTAGAAAGAGTACAGAGAAGAGCAACAAAGATGATTAGGGCACTGGAGGCTAAAGCATATAAGGAACAGTTGCTGGAATTGGGTATGTCTAGTTTAATGAAGAGAAGGACGAGAGGGGACATGATAGCAGTGTTCCAATATCTCAGCGGCTGCCACAAAGAAGAGGGAGTCAAGCTGTTTTCCAAAGTGCCTGAAGGCAGGACAAAAAGCAATGGATGGAAACTAATCAAGGAGAGAAGCAACCTAGAACTAAGGAGAAACTTCCTGACAGTTAGAACAATTAACCAGTGGAACAACCTGCCTGCAGAAGTGGTGAATGCTCCAACAGTGGAAGTTTTTAAGAAGAAACTGGACAGCCATTTGTCCGAAATGGTATAGGGTTACCTGCCTGAGCAGGGGGTTGGACTTGATGACCTCCAAAGTCCCAACAACTCTGTTGTTGTTGTTGTTACTATTATTATTATTATTATTATTATTATTATTATTATTATTATTATTATTATTATTATTATTATTATTTCCACATTCTTTATCTAATCTCCAAATCAGGTTGTTTTTCTTCTTAACAGGTGACATTAAAAACATAGAAGGAGGATAATTTCTTATATACCCAGCTTGTATCTGTTTCCCTGAAAAAGCTCTTCCATTCCCATTATTACCATAGTGGAGAGTGGTGAGAGCAAATAAAAACTGAAAATAATAGTAGTAATAAAGAATAATTTCATTGGGAGAATTTCTGTGATTAAGACAAACACTTTACCCAGAGTGTTATTTTTGTTTCAGACAAGATTTGTTTTGACAACTGATGTACCATTTAAACAATGTCAGAAAGATATATCTAAATTTGTACAACAGCGAAATAAAATCCAGTGTGAGGTATTACAAGATGCAAACAAAAGACGAGAATCGAATCTACCAGATTTGAAAGTATATTTTGTTGCCTTCTGTTTAGTTTGCATGAAATGGTTTGTGTTGCTAAGAAATAGAAAGGTATTGGACTTAGAAAAAGATGATCTAAGATTTGGGTGGCATGGATATCTATGGTATGACAAAGCTAAAGTTAATGTAGATTTCAAAAAGCATGTGAGGTGAGCAATTCTTAAGAGTATGGAATAAATATACACTTAGTTTGTACTCTTAAACAGTCCTGTGACTTTCAGCACAAGAAGCATTTTATGGATGAGAAATTATAAATAAACATACATGGTTAACTTAGTGTGATATATTAGATTTTTTCAAAGGGATTGTAAAATAAGATCAAGAGAAGATTTGACAACACAAGGTTATACCTGGAAATAGTTTTCATATGTACCACTGTCAGAAAAGATTTTTTTTCTTTTTACAATCCTTTAATCCCTTTACTTGGAGTGAAGTTGGGTGACTGAATAGAGTTGAGCATTTACTGCCTGGAATGCAGGGTTTGCAGGAGATATTTTCTTTTTGCACCCTGATACAGAAACATCTGCTGCTCCCTAGGGTTGAACTCTCAACATCTTTTTTTTTTAAAGTTTTTTATTTATAATACCATTAAAACAAAAATGGACATACGTGGCATTCCAGAGTAAATATTCCTAACAGTTTGTTTCTCGTGATACAAAAACTTAATACATCATCCTTAACATCTTAACCTTCTAGGCCAAGCATGCTGTTCAACTATCAAAAAAGTTTAAAGTGGTTAAAATATTTTATGGCTTTAAACAATTCAAGGTTAAGTTTCAAATAGAAACTTACAAATAATGGAATTATTTACAAATAATGGACATATTATTGCTAGCATATTTAATTTTTTGTTGAAGTATGAGACAAAAGAATTGACTTATTTGACCTCTCCATAGCTTTTGATACCATGAACCACGGTATCCTTCTGGATCAAGTATTTCACGTCATTTCTCCAGGATCAATTCTAGTTACTGGTGATTGTCCTCAGCCCCTACTATGTGGGGTACTGTAGGGTTTGGTGCTCTCTCAACTCCTATTTAACATCTCCATTAGGTTGTTTCGCATACTGAAGATGCCCAAATATCTCTCTGCCCTTGGAGAATTAAATAATGATGTGAATGTCTTAGGGTACAGTGGCCTAGGGGTTAAGACTCTGGGCCAACTGGAAAATTTCCAGTTTAAGACCCAAGTACCATGTGACTGAGTGAAATCCCATTCCTGCCCCAGGTTCTGCCAACCTAGCAGTTCAAAAGTATGCAAATGCAAGTAGATAAATAGATAACTTTGGTGGGAAGGTAACAACATTCCATGTGCTTTGGCATATAATTATGCAGGCCACATGATCACTGAAATATCTTTGGACAATGCTCGCTCCCTCAGCTTGGAAACAGAGATGAATTCTACTCTGAGAATTGGTCAGGGGAAACTTTAACTTTACCTTACTGTGAGTATCTTATTCCAGTGCCTGGAGACTGTGAGGGTCTGGATGGAGAATAATAGGCTTCAGCTGAACTTTGGCAAGACTAAGTGGCTTTGGGTTTTGAGGTCTTCCAGTTCCAGGACTATGCCATTGTTCATGCTGGATGAATTGTACTGCCCCAGAGAAATCTGGTGTACAATCTTGGGTCATCCTGGAGTCACCACTTCTATTCACTTGTGGCTAGGAAGGCCTTTGCACAGCCTCATATTATATATTAGTTGTGCCCAATCCTGGATCAGTGGACTGCTCAAAGTAATTCATGTTCTAGTCACTTCCTGATTGGATTATAGTAATGTGGGATTGCTCTTGAATAGTATTTGAAATCTTCACCTGGTGCAAAAATGCAGTGATGTGGGCATTTACGGTATGAGTGCTTCTAGAATATCACAGGTTATACCTCTGTTTCATGAGCTGCATTGGTTGCCAGTCTGCTTCTGGTTCCAATTCAACATGTGTTTTTTTGTTTGTTTTGTTTGTTAGTTGTGAAGTCGTATCCAACCCATTGCGACCCCATGGACAGTGTTCCTCCAGGCCTTCCTGTCCTCTACCATCTTCTGGAGTCCATTTAAGCTCATGCCTACTGCTTCAGTGACTCCATCCAACCACCTCATTCTCTGTCATCCCCTTTTTCTATTGCCCTCAATCTTTCCCAGCATTAGGCTCTTCTCCAGTGAGTCCTTCCTTCTCATTAGGTGGCCAAAGTATTTGAGTTTCAACTTCAGGATCTGGCCTTCTAAAGAGTAGTCAGGGTTGATCTCCTCTAGGACTGACTGGTTTGATCGCCTTGCAGTCCAGGGGACTTGCAAGAATCTTCTCCAGCACCATATCTCAAAGTCCTACATTCTTTTGCGCTCAACCTTTCTTATGGTCCAACTTTCACAGCCATACGTTGCAACTGGGAAAACCATGGCCTTGACTATACGTACTTTTGTTGGCAGGGTGATGTGTCTGCTTTTTAGTATGCTGTCTAGATTTGCCATAGCTTTCCTCCCCAGGAGCAAGCATCTTTTAATTTCTCGCAACATG
>NW_015394444.1:17591-18792 GCF_001527695.2 Protobothrops mucrosquamatus
CAGTGACAGTTGGCATCTTGAATTGCACTTGGAAGTCAATTACTAAGTAATACAGGTTGTGAAATAGTGATGTTACATGGGTAAAGTGAGACATCCCCATGGTTACTGTATTTTGGACCAATTGTGGTTTCCAAGAGTTGGCATTGCGATAGTCCCAACTTGGGTGACCAGGGGATATGCTTTCCAATCCAGAAACATGGCACATCAAAGTAACCCCAAAATGAAAAAGGTGAAGAGTCTATCACTCTCCTATTGCAAACCAATTGGAATTGACTTCAGAAAAAAGAGGACAACCTCAAAAGATAAAGCAGGAGAAGGTACGTCATACCACTCTTGACTTGGAGTTATTCACATGTGAAATCAATGCTATCTCAGTACAATAGTAGAGTCTATAGCCTGATTAAAAAGGGTCCAGAATTCTTCACTTTATTAAGGGCACCATTACAACAGGCACCATATAAATACCACACAGAGAACAGCACACACTCTGCTAGAGAGAAGTTCCCTGAAGATGAATTCCAACATGAGTCTTAAAGTTCGGAAAACAAAATCTCTGGCCCCAGTAACTGATCCAGATGGGATCCTGCATCATTAAGAGCTGTCTGGAGTTTTAGCCCTACCAACTTGTCAGCAAACCTTCCCAAAAGGAAAGGAAAGGTATAAGTAAAAAGTTTTTTTAGAATTGCTGATGAGTTCTCTATTTGATTGCATGTGGGGTTAGCTTTTGTATTAAAGCAAAAAAAAGTTACTAACTATTGTTTATCAGCAACAGTGTAATATCTATAAAACTGAGCATGTTTGGAGCACTATTGTTAAAGTAGTCTATGGTTCACATCCTCAAAACTGAAAATACTGGAAATTTGGTTATTTGCAAACTGTTAAAACCTGATAGTTATCTTTAAAAAGGCCTAGATCAGAAGGCAGATCATTGAATGAACTGTCAAGTCTATACATTTGTAGCTGTTATTTAGATTAATTTTGTTGTAAGTCAGATAATTGCATGCCACTCAATATTAAGTATACAAAATTGTAGTTGATATAGAAGAAATTGTTTATAGCTGTTAAATCTGATGCCTAAATCACATTTAGCTTTAAACAACAATATGAACTAATTATGTTGCTGTACATGATATTTTCTCAGCAGGTTCAATGGAAGTGGTCAGGCTGCAATTATGAAGGAAAGGATTGAAATAAAATTTAA
>NW_015394445.1:0-2026 GCF_001527695.2 Protobothrops mucrosquamatus
TAGTTCCCCCATGCTGGCTCAGGAATTCTGGGAGTTGAAGTCCACGAGTCATGAGGGGACCGTAGTTCCCCCATGCTGGCTCAGGAATTCTGGGAGTTGAAGTCCACCAGTCATGAGGGGGCCATAGTTCCCCCATGCTGGCTCAGGAACTCTGATAGTTGAAGTCCACGAGTCATAAAAGGGGCAAGTTTGAAGACCCCTGGTTTAAATATTGAAATATTTTTTCCTCACAGTCACATGACCAAAATTCAGGCATTTGGGCAGGGGTAGGCAACCTTGGCTCTTTTATGACTCGTGGACTTCAACTCCCAGAATTCCTGAGCCAGCCATGCTGAGGAGAAAGGGAGAGGTTTCCAAGCTGAGCCATGCTGGCTCAGGAATTCTGGGAGTTGAAGTCCACCAGTCATGAGGGGGCCATAGTTCCCCCATGCTGGCTCAGGAATTCTGGGAGTTGAAGTCCATGAGTCATGAGGGGGCCGTAGTTCCCCCATGCTGGCTCAGGAATTCTGGGAGTTGAAGTCCACCAGTCATGAGGGGGCCATAGTTCCCTCATTCTGGCTCAGGAATTCTGGGAGTTGAAGTCCACAAGTCATCAAGGGGGCCATAGTTCCCTCATTCTGGCTCAGGAATTCTGGGAGTTGAAGTCCATGAGTCATGAAGGGGCCATAGTTCCCCCCTGCTGGCTCAGGAATTCTGGGAGTTGAAGTCCACGAGTCATAAAAGAGCCAAGGTTGCCTATCCCTGGTCTAATCTATACAGATTGGTAGAGGCTCTCCTGTTTGCACTGGGGGTTGGAGTAGAAGACCTTCAAGGTCCCTTCCAACTTGTTATTCTCTCTTCTTCTATAATGCTTTCTTGAAAACTTCCAGTGTTGGTGCACCCACCACTTCCTGAGTGGTTTGCTGAGATGGGCGGCTATAAACATCAAATCAAATCAAATCAAATCGATCAAGCCGTTCCGCTGATTGTCCTCACTTTCGGGAAATTCCTCCTTAGTTCTAGGTTGCTTCTCTCCTTCATGAGTTTCCATCCGTTGCTTCTTGTCTGGCCTTCAGGTGCTTTGAAGAATAGGTGGACACCCCCTCTTCTCTGTGACAGCCCCTCAAATATTGGAAGACCACCATCATGTCACCCCTGGTCCTTCTCCTGTTAGATTAAACACACCTAGTTCCCTCGATTTTTCACTGGAGGGTTTAGCCTCCAGACCCCTGATCATCTCTGGTGCTCTTCTCTGCACTCTTTCTAGCATCTCAGCATCTTTTTTTGTACTGTGGTGGCCAAAACTGGACCCACTTATGCCAAGTGTGGCCTTACTGATGCAGTATAGAGCAGTGTTACCACTTGAAGCTCAACTTGAAGTTGATAAAGCTCTTCCTGCCTTTTTCTCCTCTTTGCATTTTTGGTCTTCCTTGACTGTCCCTCTCTGCTGACCCTTTCTTTCATCCCAAAATAATCTGAAGGAGCTGATCTTCTTAACCCTGGTCACCAGCTGTGGGTCATTCTGTCCTTCAGCGTTCAGACAATTGCTCTGCAGTTCCGGGATACCTCTTTTGCAAACCCGCTCCTCCTCTCAGGTCCCCAGACCACCTCCTTTGTTCTCAGATCATCTAGAAGCTTCTTGTGTAGTAATGCAGAGGCCCCCAACCTTTTGGGCACCAGGGACCCGTTCCGTGGAGAGAGGTTTTTCCGTGGACCGGAGGGTGCCTGGTTTTGTGTGCTGCCTGCATCCCGCGGATGGGGCTTTGCTTGTTTGTGTGGACCGGTTGCTGGCATGCCGTGGCCCAGTACTGGTCCACAGACCGGGGGGGGGGTTGGGGACCCCTGTAATAATGTTGAGTTCCTGACCCAAGAGGCAACTGGACCTTCTTGTTTTTCTTTGAAGACGTTTTGCTTCTGATCCAAGAAACTTCTTCAGCTTGAGTTCCTGATTTGTTTTTCCTCTCTCCCTGGAATAGTTGGTCACTGTGCTTTTAGGACCTTCTCCAGTTTGGGATGAAAGGCAGACTCTCCACCAAGGGAACGGTCT
>NW_015394445.1:5203-6935 GCF_001527695.2 Protobothrops mucrosquamatus
AGGAGGAAGAGGAGGAGGAGGAGGAGGAAGAGGAGGAGGAGGAAGAAGAAGAAGAAGAGGAGGAGGAGGAGGAAGAAGAGGAGGAAGAAGAAGAAGAAAAGGAGGAGGAGGAAGAAGAGGAGGAGGAGGAAGAAGAAGAAGAAGAAGAAGAAGAAGAAGAAGAAGAAGAAGAAGAAGAAGAAGAAGAAGAAGAAGAAGAAGAAGAAGAAGAAGAAGAAGATTATTTAAAAGAAACAGGCCATTGGACAGAACCAACCGACCAATTTCTCCCTGGCATCTTAAAAAAAAACCTGATAAAACAAGACTTTAGACGAGTTGATGGGTGGGAGAATTGCCACATTATGCACTCACACCACGTGATCCCCAAGAATTGATACAGGCTTGGATGGCACACCATAAATCGATCAAACATCCTTTTAAAAACATTTAAAAAATATTCCGAACACGGAAAGGCAGGATAAACATCGCCCAATGCAAAGATCATCGAGAGACGGCGAGAGAGCCCAAGTAAAAACTCCCCGTTCAAATTTCTCCTCTTTTGAGTTTTTCACTCAGAAAAGCTGAACGTCACCAGCGGCCAAATTAGGGAAATCCACCTGTTCTCCAGTACTAATTGCAGCTCTCTTCCAACTCCAGCAATTTCCTTTCATCTTCAGAACCAAGAAAGAAGGAACGGAACCGCACCTGGAACGGATGTTGTGTTGCTGCTCACATTGAATGGCAGCCAGGAAAATAAACTGGGGGTGGGTGGGGGGGAGCTGCGTCCTTCTGAGACTTTTGGCCTGCTCTGCTTGCTGCCCCTTCGGCATTTGCACCCGCCACTGGGGAAGGGTTCCTGGGAATCTCCAAGCATTCCTGTGCACCACGAGGTGACAGTCTTAGCAGACGCCCCGGTTATCCAACAAAAGGCGACATTTTATTAGACAACGTGTTACAGCCACGATAACAGCTCCACCGAGACAGCGAAGGGCAGATGATGTTGGATACGGGAGGGATAATTGGGAGCTGAGCAGCAGAGGGCAAAGATTGAGGGCTGCCCTGATCCCCCAGTCTGGTTTTCTCTGGGGGAATTCAGAGGGAGGCTGAGCGGGCTTGAAGCAAACCGGTTTCAAACCAGTTCAGGCCCAACCAGCACCGGAAAGGTGATGGGGTGGGAAGCAGCTTAAACGGGGGGTGGGTGGGGTGTTTTGGGAACCCTTCCAAAGACCAACAGTCATGTATTTAATCAGGAAAAAAATCCTACGCCTCTCCTGCCCTTAACGGCTCTGCAAAGCTTACGGAGACATCATAAAACCGCCCATAAAAAGAACGTAAATGCACAACAAATATAAAACACGCACCAACACGGCAACGTTAAAAAGCCTGGCTGGAAAAATATGGCTTTTGGGGCCCTTGCGAACCGTAAGGAGGAGGAGGAGGAGGATGGGGGCCCCAACTCTCACAGCGATGTCCTCTGGGGAAAGGCAGGAGGGGGCTGGCCTGGGCGGGACCTGCGGACCAAGGTTCAAGATGAGAAGAGGTGGTGCGAGGGACGGGGGTCTGCTCCGCCCTGCGGGGTAGGCCAGGTCAAGAAAAAGAGAGCGCGGGGACCCCGGAGATCGTCCGTGTTGTGCTAGGGAAGGAGGAGAGAATATTGGAATGGGGGGTCCTGGGTGCTCTCCGAGTTGGGTGGTTTCACCAGCAGACGTTTCATGACCCAACTAGGAAACATCATCAGTGGTAGAAGGGAGGA
>NW_015394445.1:10935-12084 GCF_001527695.2 Protobothrops mucrosquamatus
GGGGTTGGGAAGCATGGCTTAGAGGACGACAGGGGAACCTCAGATCTGGGGGTCGCAGGGAGTGACTGTGCCATGTGGCATCAGGGGCCCCCAAGGGCCACACAAGCCAGAGGAGCATCAAACCCTTCTGGAAAAGGAGAAGAAAGTGGGCAGATTCAAAGTAGTAATAGTAATAGTAGTAGTAGTAGTAATAGTAATAGTAATAGTAATAATAATAATAATAATAATAATAATAATAATAATAATAATAATAATAATAATAATAATAATAATAATAATAATAGTAAAGTTGGAAGGGACCTTGGAGGTCATCTAGTCCAACCCCTGGTCAGCCCCTCTCAAGCCCAGAACAAAGAATCAGCCAAGAGACTTTGTAAATACAAACCAGACCATCTTTAATCGTTCAAAATAACACCCCTGTCCCCCCAAAAAAAACCCATTCAGAAGGTCCCCTTTCTCCGGAACGTCTCTCTCGCACCCCAAGTTGCAGAAGGTCCTGGAAGCCGTCAAGGGTTCCTCAGAAGTTCTCCAGAAGCTCCACAATCCGCTTCTGCTCGCTCTCCTGGAATTCGGGGTTCTTCCCGTCTCCGATGTTTTCCGCGTACTCTGCAAGGAGGTCAGAGGAGGTCTGAGTAAGAGGAAGGGTCCTTCTGAGCTCCCCGCCCAAAGACAAGGGCTCAGCTCAGTTGCTCAATTGCCTTCTCCATCCTTTTGCCAGCCAAGGCCTGTTACTCCGGGGAGGCACACAGCCCAAAATTTGGGCCTTTCGCTCGTTGTGGTTTAAAATTTCTGTTCGTTTACCAGAATATAAAATACAAAGGAAATGAAAATAATAATGGGAAACTAGGGGGGGGAGAGGGGAAAAGGAGAAAGGGTGGGGTAGAAGGGGGAAAAAAGGATGAAAAAGGCCCTGACTTCCGACTCTTTTCGGCAACGTAGAAGATAATAACGTTGCGGCCTCAACTTTCTACTTTTACACAATGATGTGACAACAGCCATTCCTCTAGCAACCAACTGAGAGGGTGTGGGAGGCTCTCCTGCTAGACCAGGGGGCTGGAGTAGAAGACCCCCAAGCTGGCTGGGGGAATTCTGGGAGATGGAGTCCACAAGTCTGAAAAGTTCCCAAAGTTGGACCCCTTTGGTCTAGGG
>NW_015394446.1:0-4094 GCF_001527695.2 Protobothrops mucrosquamatus
TCTCTCTCTCTCTCTCTCTCTCTCTCTCTCTCTCTCTCTCTCACACACACACACACACACACACACACACACACACACACACACACATACACACTTTCTTATATTAATTTGCTTTCCCCTTTCCCAAATGCATGACCAGGAGGATTTTGAGTGACTTTTTGTCATTTCATTTTCAATTCTTCTCTCATTTTTTTTTCACTTTCCCTGTTATACTGTGAACCGGACCATTTGGCAATCCTTAATAGTTATGTAAACTACAATATTAATAGTTGGATAATTCCTTAATCAGGATCAACTAAATAATCTAAAGGTGTATGCAAGCTTTTGAGCTTTTCAGAATTCTGAATCAAACAAGATGTTACAAACCTTCTTATGGTAGAAGTATTCTACTAGATTTTTCTTCAGTGGGAAGTTAATTTCAAAAGAAGATTATAGAGTGTGGTAGATGTCATTTTTAAATGATTGATAAATTACACTTAGCATTCATGGCAAATAAAATGCTTCTTTCCCCCAACTCTGAAAGTAAAAAGGTTCTAATAAAGGAATTGCCCAGATAAGTATTTTTTAAAATTTGCTTTAATGAACCAACATAACTGTGATTGTATTTTACTTGCAAAGTATAATTTTTCTAAAATCCTAGATAAGATAATTTAGACTCTCCATGGGAAATGTGTAGCTTTTAGTATTCTACTGGATTTTAGTGCTGGTCATTCAGCATAACCAATGGTCAAAAATGATGGGGTCATAATAAATCTGGACGTGTACAATATGCCTTCTGTTTATTTATTTGTTTGTTTACAGATGGCATTAACTTCAACAAATACAGTATAAAATTAATGGTCTAAGACAACAGAGTAATCATAAAATAATCAGGCTAATACAATATAATGATTTACCATCATTTATTCATGGCATTACAATCTTAACTAATGGGATCACGTAATGATCTGGAACAATACCACAAAGGAAAGGACTGCTCCATCTCTGAAGAGCTTCTCACAGAGAATTCTTATCTCTGAGTCTCTTTCTACTGGATGTCTATGGAGATTCTCAGTCATCCAGGTCATGGTTGTCCCAAATGTGCTTTTTCACGAGTCAACTGGACTTTCTTTTTTGTCTTTGAAGACGTTTTGCTTCTCATCCAAGAAGCTTCTTCAGCTCTGACTGGATGGATCCTTCCATATCCCACTATCCGTTCTCTTCACAGAGAAAAAAGTTGCCTTGTGAAAAAGCACCTTTGTACTCTTTCTACTGGACTTTCTGATATGTGTGAACTTTTCGCAGGGCCTCTGTTTTTTGCCCACACTGGATGGACAAATTCTATCTGGACTAAAGAAACCATAAAATAACCAGGAGGACATAAAGGCAGAAGTGAAAGCTGGATAAAACCCCCTCGGGTCACTTGCTCTTGAGTAATAATCACCACTATAGGAAGACCCATAACTTATAAATATGCTCTTTTCTGGAAACGGTTATCCAACCCAGATCCAGGTATAATCCTGGAATTGGTTGATTTTTAAGACCAAGATAGGGGGACTTCATAGCTTCATAGTAACACAACAACAACACCTTGATGAGTTTACAAAGCATGGGTAGGACTTAGTCACACAGAAGAAAATAACATTCTGGACATTAACAAGACTAGAACACATTTCTATTTTTAATGAAAGGTGTAGTCACTAAATTTGACCTTAAATGCAGAGTACATTTCAAGAGCTGCATTTACATTTAAAAGCCCATAAAATTATAGCAATATTTTCAGCACAAAATCAGTTAATTAAGTCAAACTAAAAAAAAAAAATAAGCAAAGAGTTCTGTGGACTTGGCCAAGATGCATGTCTATTAACTCTTTAAAAGAATCATTCATTATGTACAACTAGCAGCTGTTGTCATTTCTGTTAACATTCTTTTCTTTGGGAAGAAGAATAATACATTGTCTAATTATTTGTTAAAGGTTCTTACATTTGTGGACTTTGCTCTCCATGCTCAAAAGCAGCCTGTGAAAATTCCTAGAGTCCTCTAATGAATTTCTTTGTTTACAATATCCTGAACAAAGAACGTCTCCTGTGTCTGACAGTTTTAAAAAAGCTGCTCCACATTTCTTACTACTGTCCTAGAGAACGATGTTCATGAACCTCAGAGAGAAAACTATTGATCAGTGACCATCCATTTTGGCTAATGCATTTCAGTACTTTTTTTCCTTTTCATAATATATTTTCTTAAATCTGCCTCAGCGACAACCTGATTTAAACATCAAAACTGTCACTATCAACTCGATCCTTCCCGCTGTGTTATAGAACAATCAATAAGATCAGGATGCAAGTGACCGTTTTGACATTCTGCTATCTTTATCCCCTCAAGGGCCAGCAAGCTGGACTTCTCTTTTGCCTTCCCTTTCTTCCTTTAGCCTTTAATGGATTCAGTTTTGTGTAAAAAAAAAAAAAAGTATACCGCAAGTTGATAAAATATTTAGATTGTAAATTACACTAGCTTTGCCTCCGGGGAATGGAATGAACTGGAATCACTCCGAAAATACGTTCAAAAGACATTAAGTATCCTGCTGTCAGACATAGAGGCAGGGAGGAGGGAAAAACACATTTTTTTTCATCCATTTGTATGCAACAACCAGTTAGTGCCATAAATCGGAGGCAGATAAAAGAGAGGCAACTCTACCTCTAACGCCATACTTATGCAAATAGTACATCTGGTGCTATCTGAGGGAAAGCCAAAAACTATTTCAGAGCAAGTTTAGATACATGCTGTATACTCTGCGATAGCAAAGCTGGACAAGGAAGTTTCTAGCTGGATCTGCTGGATATAATATTCAAAACTGGAGATACTCCTGAAGGTAGCATTGCTTTTTAATGATACCTCAGCTTACAGAAATCGTAAAAGAGCCTTTTTTGGTGTGGCCCCACCCTGGCAAATATTTTCCAGCCAGATGTGAGGTCCACCCCCACACTCCTAGCCTTCCAGAAGAGCCTTAAAATCTGGCTCTGCTGGATGCCCTGGGGCCTGACATAGGTGCTCCATGCTGGGAATGGAAAGAAGATTCCTCACGTTGACTGTTCTCTTGGTTTTTATTTATTTATTTATTTATTTATTTATTTTCTTAATTTTAAGTGTTCTGCATTAACTTTGTATTTATTTTTTAATCATTCCGTAAGCCAGCTACTAAAGCAGGGGTAGTCAACCTCGGCTCTTTTATGACTTGTGGACTTCAACTCCCAGAATTCCTGAGCCAGTCCACGAGTCATAAAAGAGCCAAGGTTGACTACCTCTGTACTAAAGTATTAGGCATTCAGACATCAAAACATACCAGTTACTTAATTTTATGTTTAGCCCTTTTTTAACTCTATGTTTCACTCCAAGCTACTTAGACTCTGCTTCTGAACATCCCATCTTGATTGAGTTTAAGTAGTAAACAGAGAGAGAGAGGAATGCAGTGCTTTTTTTTGTCATAGAACTCACCGAAACGGAGTTCCAGCACCTTTTTTTGACAGATTTTCCAAGTTTTAAAAGTAACTTTTGAAAATTTGATGTTTGGTTCACCTGGACTTGAATCGCCCTGTCAAGCATAGCAGGTCAGCGGCAAAATCATTAAAATGATCCAGGCGGGCTACTTGTGTGTCTAGTCCAATGCATGCGTACTTTGTCCGGCTACTCGGTTTGGGGCACTGCTCGGCTTGTGATTGGTCATGTGGTCGCACACTGAGTGCTTACTGCGGGGGACGACTGTTATGTTTTGTTACACAACTGACATGTGTGGGTGTGTGTACAGTGATTGACTACGTGCGAAAGGTAAATAAAAGATTTTTTTCCCAATTTTTTTTTTATTATTTTCCATTATAAAAAAACAATCATAAGCATAATAAACACAATAACAAGTAAAAACCCCCCATCCCCCCCCCGGACTTCCCAAACCTAATCCCAGGATAATATTCATATATGAGTAAACAAATACTAATATCCCTAACTCCACAAAATATCTTAATCTACAAAAAAGATAGAAAGAATAAACAAAAATAAAAAAAAATCTAAAAACCTAAGTTATATTCTACCACTCTATGCTTCTTTTGAATATAAACAATCCA
>NW_015394446.1:7901-12084 GCF_001527695.2 Protobothrops mucrosquamatus
CGGTGTCGGCGGCTTCTAGCTTCGCCGAAGCGAAGGCGTCCTGGATCGCGGAGAATCCTCGGGGCTCCGGAGGAGTTCTAACCTACATCGTCCACATAGGACGACTCGGGAACTCAACTCCTACCCCGGGCGGCTCACCGATCCCCTTATGCCCGGGGGAAAGGTATCAAGCCGTTTGACAGCTGATGCTTGCTGTCAAGACGGCTTTTACACGAAAACAGGCGGGAGGCAGCTGTCGGCTGCGTCCGACGAGGTCGCCTGCACACCGGAAGACGGTAAATAAAAGATTAACAAGATCTTTTTTCATACAAAAAAAGCCCTGGAGGAATGTAACTGTCACCTTTTCCCAGAAGCAAGTTTCATGTTGAATTGGAACATGATTGTTATATTCCTAGACATACTACTAAAGCTGGATAGTTCAGTGATTTCTTGTTTCTTTATTATTTTGTTTGGCAAAATATTTAGCTTTTACACGCAACATGTACTGAGGCTAATCTAAATTGAATATTAGAATCTTAATTTGTTTGTTGCTCCTCTTTTTTAAAAAATATGTTTTATTAATATTTTTTTACATAATCACCTTAATATTTGGTAAACATTGTGTTGTCTGGGTTTATATTTAAAAAACAATCAATAATAATTAGTTTCTATAATTCTATAGTCCACATAATAGCTTTGCTTGATGTTCTCTTCTTCCAAAAATGTCTTCTTTTGCCATCCTTGAATTAATACAATTCTTATTATTTGGATAAATAACAATTAAATATAGACATTTTTCTAATATTTCTGCAAATAATAACCACATTAATATAAAACTTTTCTAACTGATCTTCTTGATTGCCTTATCATAGATCCTGTTTAAAATTCTTATTTAAATTTGTTTTCCCCACAATATTCAAACATTCTTAAGATTCTTAAGATTTTCATTACACTTAAGTATTTAAGTCTTTTTCCTCATACAGGCCATCCCAACACTTTTATATTTCTCATATCTTAAAAAAAGAAAAAAAAGAAAGAAAAGAAAGAAAAGAAAAAGAAATAAGAAGATAGTTTACTACTTAAAATACATATCCCTTTTAGACTAATGTACATTTATATCCAGAATTTTTCTCTTCTTTTTAACCATATTCAAGCATATGTTTAATCTTTAAGTGTTCCATTTGAATATATCCAATTATCTAATCTTTTAGATCTAATCAAAGCATTTTTATCCATTCGAAGTTTTCTCAAGGTCAATTTCACTTAAGTATCTAAAACATTTCCTTTATATAAATCATGCCAACATTTTTATATTTCTCATATCAAAAAACAAAACAGAAAGAAAAAAAGAAAGGAAAAATATATATTACTTGAGGGGCTCATCCTTCTTAAACTATAATTCATTTATATCCAAAATCTTTCTATTTCTTTAACCAAACAGATATTTAATTTTCAAATATTCCCTCTGATAGATCCCATCATCTAATTTCTTGATTCTCACTTTAGCCTTTTTATTTTGCCAGACATCTTTCCTGATCAAAATGTTTCTCTGAATCAAAGTGTCTTCCCATTGTGGATGTTGTGGTAGGTACAAAAGACAAATCAGGTGAGATGATTTTATAGGAAGGTTTCACCTCTTCATATTCATTGAATTTTTTCCCCTTTCTTTCTCTCTTAATTTCTCTTATCATTTTTTGTTTCTTAAGTTCTCGTAGTTCTCCTGGTAGCTCTGTAATCCATTTTGTCAAATCTTTTTTCTTGTCCTCAGACTTATTTTGTGATCTTAAAGTATAAGTTACCTTTTCCATGTCCGTTATTTCCTCTAAGTTTTTTCCACCTGGGTTGAATCATACTTCCTTCTGTTGTTAAGTTCCATCTTTAAATCTCTCTTCTCTGGTTCATCAGTTGTCTGTTTTATCTGCTCACTCTCTATTTTTTTTTCTGAAAGTTTTTTTTTATTGTTGTTGTATAGTTAAATTAGAGATGCATTCATTTATATTTTCAAAGTTATTTTTAATTTTCTCGTGGTTTGAGATCATTGTTGTTTGAATGAGTTGCAACATAGCATATATCTCCTCCTGGAAAGTATTTGTTTTTTCTTGGTATATTCTTTCTGCAGATCTCTGGTTTTCCATGATAGCCAAATATCAGGGTTTTCCTTTCTCTTAATAGAAACACCTGCAAGCAATGCTATTAACAATTTCTGTTCCTTTAAATATGTGCATTTTGAATATTAAAATTTATGTCCATGTCAGTGTGATTAAGAAAAAAAAAATCTAAAATGGAAAACATGCCAGTTCCACCAACATTTCTTTTGAAGTATGCCAACTAATTCCCAGATAACAGATCCACAATACTTAAGATTGGACTTAAGAAAGCTTGCTAATAACAATAATTGTCATAATTTTCTTTTGGCTTCATTAATGTATGTTTTAATATTGTTTTAGTTAGATTGTAAACTATCCCAAACTTCTTTGTACAAGAGGGAATATTAGCAATGTTAGCAATCATTTAATAAATTAATAAAAAATTGATGCTTAGAATTATTTTGTGTGCGGTGATTACACATGTTTAAATAGTTTATTTCTTTTAATTTTTCCATTCACTACTTATTAGAATACTTAGCCATTTATTTTTTGGTGTCCTCCTGGCGTATGACTTCTGTTCATGGAGCAGGTGGAAGCTGTGACTGGAAGGCCCTTTGCTCAACTTTGCCTTGTGCACCAGTTACACCCTTTCGTGGATCAAGAAGACCTTCTTTCTGTCACTCATGATTGTCACTGGTCATCTCCTATATAGACTATTGCAATGCACTCTACGTGAGGTTATCCTTGAAGATCATCCAGAAGCTGCAATTGGTGCAGAATATAAGCAGTGTGAATGGTCTTAGATGCTCCTAGGGTTGTGCATATCATACCTCCAGCATGTGACTGGCATTAGATGCTGGTTTATTTTGGGGTCCAATTCAAAGAATTGGTTATCACCTTTAAAACCTTTCATAGCATGGGGCCAGGTTACTGAGGAACTGTTTTGTCCAAAATGATATCATACTGTGCACCTGGTCCTTAGGCATGGAGGTCAATAGGGATTGTAGCAAATCAGTTGAAGAATTTTGACTGGCAGGATCCAGAAAGAGAACCTTTTCCACCATTGCCCCAACCTTCTGGATCACTTTATCCCCAGAAGTGAGGCAGGCCCCTTAGACTTCTGGGCTTCAGAAGAAATGTTAGACCTGATTCTGCCAACCGGCATGGGGATCCAAGTGTGATATGCCTCTCCAAAGGCTGGTTTTGAGAAGGTGTTCTCTCAACCTTGTTAACTCTTAAAATTTCAATACTATAATACTATATACTATACACTATACTATACTATACTATACTATACTATACTATACTATACTATACTATACTATACCATACCATACCATACCATACCATACCATACTATTACTATACTATACTATACTATACTATACTATACTATACTATACTATAC
Source organism: Protobothrops mucrosquamatus (assembly GCF_001527695.2). NCBI lineage: Eukaryota > Metazoa > Chordata > Lepidosauria > Squamata > Viperidae > Protobothrops > Protobothrops mucrosquamatus. The sequence continues at coordinate 11,376 of NW_015394446.1, forward strand.
TATACTATACTATACTATACTATACTATACTATACTATACTACACTATACCTTTCAAATTTTGTTTTTAACTTTGTACTTATTTATGCTTTTATACTATGATATGTTTTTTATTGCAAGCTTCCCAGAGTCACTAAGGTGACATGGGTGGTGTAGAAATATCACAAATGAATAAACAAATATTTTTATCACATTTTTCTTTTTGTTTTCAGATTAAGTTTTAGATTTAGTCATGTATTTGTTTCACATTACAAATTATTTTGTATGAACTATTAACTATCTTATCAGTTCCCACAGTAATTACAACATACATTATAAGATATATAGATTAAAAACAGTGCAGTTAAAGTCAAGGCAAGCTTGCCATTGGTATCCTTAAAGCAGGGATGTCAAATTCGCAACATCACATGACGTTTCGCGATGTATCGTGGCTTTTTTTCCATTGCCAGCAATGGGGTGGGCGCAGTTTCAGCATGATGCATCCAGCCTGCAGGCTGGCAGTTTGATACCTCTGCCTTAAAGGCAGAGCTTATTTCTTATAACACATGTATGATGAAATGATATGTGCCATTTTCCTAAATATTGGAAATATTAGAAAGGGAGGCTCAATATACCTCTTTGGGAAGTACATTCTATAGTCCAGTGTTTCTCAACTTGGAAACTTTAAGGTATGAGTATTTTAATTTCCAGGATTCCACAGCCAGCATATC
>NW_015394446.1:20705-22080 GCF_001527695.2 Protobothrops mucrosquamatus
CTGTGGGTGCCCCCACCCTCTGGAACGAACTACCCCCCGAGATCCGGACGATTCCGGATCTCCTATCTTTTCGCCGCGCCCTCAAGACATGGCTTTTTCAGCAAGCGGGTCTGGCCTAGGGAGAATTTTAAATAGGGACAATTTTAATTGGAATTTTAATTAACACAGCGGTAAATATTTGTTTTTAATTGGTTTTTATTGGGGATAATGTTTGTGTTGTTTTAATATGCTGTGAGCCGCCCTGAGTCCCGTTGGGAGAAGGGCGGCATATAAGTTTAATAAATAATAAATAATAATTGTAGTTGAGGTGGAGACTGACAAATCAAACCAGAATGGAACAATTATATCCTGTGCTTCAGAAATTATATTTCCTTTGGTGGAACTAAAATTGCATTTGTCTTGTTTGCAGTCAAATGATCTGCTGGTTCATATTCAGTTTGTTGTAGATCCTCCTTCAAGATGGTGTGTTGCACAATGGGGGAGATTTGTTTGTTCTGCCGACAAACAGCTGATTTTGCTACCAAAGCAGGTTCCTTGACAACTGGCTCCCTAGATTGAATGGGAGAAGCTAGGAACAACCCAAGATGTCTCTTAGAAGACCATGGTTATTCCTGGGAAAAGGAATCCCGAAGGTTGCAATTTCTGGTTAGGAGTGTTCAGAGATTGGGCTCCCTCTTTCCTCGCAGCTGTTTGATTTTTTTTTAAGCACACATGGCTTTTAATTGCACATTTCAAAGTTTTTTCTTTTAATTTGATTCTTATTTTTAAAAGTTAATTGACTGATTGAAGGCTGGATTTGAACATCAACTTTCTTTTATTTTTTCATATATATTTTTTCCAGCTTTCCATATGGAAGCTTGGGCAACTTTCTGAGTGATGAAACTGATCAGATTGGATTTACATCTATGTTGGATTTCATTACAGGATTTAACTCTTAAAAGTTTGGTCTGTTTTTCTTTTCTTTTTTTAATTTTTGATGGAACTTTTCCTTTTCCTTCCTTTCTTCACACCTTCATTGTGAAATTATTTTAATGTTCTCTGCAGTTGTTTTGTTACAATATATTTAACCTTCTGATCTTCAAAAGGAATTATTTTCTTTGGTTGTGAAAGCTCAGATTCAGGAGAGTACTGTATATTAAAAAAATGCAAACAATGTACCAATTTAAAGATAAAGCCTGGTGGGAAGTCTTCAAGACAAAATGCTTTTTTTAATCTACAAGCTCAAATTGAAAAGTTTGATAATAAGCTTGATCAAATTACCAGGGTTTTAAATCAACTTTCAAATCAACATAAAGAGGATGCCCAGATGCAAACAACTGCGGCTAAGCCAGAATTGCAATTGGATGGAATGGAATCTAAGTTGTTATTGGCAGAT
>NW_015394447.1:0-12084 GCF_001527695.2 Protobothrops mucrosquamatus
AGCTGCGCGTGGTCGGAGGGCGATGCGACTGCATCGGGCGCCCCTCTTGCTCCTGGGGGCCGTGCTGGGGTCCTTGGTGCCCGGGAGCCGCTGCGGTGAGTTTCTGGAAGGGGTTGCGACCTGGTGGGAGGCAGCGGAAAGCGGGAGGTGGGGGGCGAGGTATGGGCAACGCGTGTCCTGCCTGGGTCTCTTCCCCCCCCCACACACACACGCATTCACCCACCGTGGGAAGGTCCTTTCCCAGCAGGAAAACGTCTCCCTTCCCTCCTGCTCCTCCTCCGCTGGGGCTGGCTTAAGCACTTTTTGTATTCAGATTGTGATAAGATAAGATAACCTTTATTGCCATTTTTTTTTTACTGGGGGCACAACGGCACACATCAAAAATGAAATTTAGTTGCCCGCTCTCAAAAGTGAAACATACATGACACACACCTAAAACATACTATGTACAACATATGTATAGACCCACACCCCTACATATACATAGCAAATAAATATTAAATATTGTCCATCTTGAATATATAACAGAAGGAGGAAGCTTGAGAGTTCACAAGGTTAATGCTGTATGGAATGAAACCATGGCTGAATCTGTATGTTCTGCTTTGGATACCACGAAGCCCCCTCCTCCCAGAAGGTAACAAGGAAAACAGGTCGTGAAGAGGATATGTAGTAGTAGTAGTAGTAGCAGCAGCAGCAGCAGCAGCAGCAGCAGCAGCAGCAGCAGCAGTAGTAGTAGTAGTAATAAAGGCAGCCTTACTAGCAACTGCTTCCATCCTGCAAGGATATCTGTAATACCATCAAACATCCACATCTGCCTATCCCAGGTCCTTGGGAAGGACTTGATAGGTAGACAAAATGCCAAATCCAGTCTGAACATCTGACTGACTGTGCGATGATCAATAATAAATAATAATAATAATAATAATAATAATAATAATAATAATAATAATAATAATTAATAATAATAATAATAATAATAATAATAAAGTTGGAAGGGACCTTGGAGGTCATCTAGTCCAACCCCCTGCTCAGGCAGGAAACCCTATACCATTTTGGACAAATGGCTGTCCAGTCTCTTCTTAACTTAAAAACTTCCAGTGTTGGAGCATTCACTGCTTCTGGAGGCAGGTTGTCCCAGATAATCTTACGGATCCTGCTCATGCAATGTGCTATGTCCTGGATGGGAGGGAGGGAACAGCCAATGACCTTTTCGACCATCCTCACCACTCTCTGCACCGCCTTTCTGTCTGAAGCAGTGATGCTTCCAAACCAGACTGTGATGCTGTATGACAGGATGCTCTCGATCGTCCCCCTGTAGAAAGTGGTCAGGACAGGGGAAGGAAGATGTGCTTTTCTCATGCCACGCAGAAAATGCAGGCGCTGCTGTGCCCGCTTCACCAGTTTCTCACTATTGAGTGACCAAGCCATCCTACTCGTTAGCTGCACACCCTAGGAATTTGATGCTGGTAATCATCTCCACAGGTGAATCATTAATGCACAGAGAAGCGTGGCTGTGCCTGCCTTTTCTGAAATCGGCAATGATCTCTTTGGTTTTTCTGGTATGTAAAACTAGGCTGTTTTCCTTACACCAGTTCACCAACCCTCCTTGCGGTAAGCTTCCACCTTGTCATCCTGAATAAGGCCCACTACTGTTGTATAATCCATTCCTGTTTGCATTTGAGCAAGGAAGTAAACAACGAACGGCGAACGATATTCAAAGCCCTCCCCCCCCCGCAGCTTCTCCTTTGGTTAAATTTGCTTCCTCTTATTTTATTTTTTTTAAATTTTCTGCTATCAACTTATGAACAAGGGCCATACACACAACACACGGAAGGTTTGAATAACCAGCGGCTCCCATGGGACAATAACATTTGGTGTTTAATTTGTCATCAGTTCCGAGTGACTTTCTGAGCAAGGAGTGAATGTCAAAGAGAGGACGTTTAGCGTTTTGCCCAACCTGTTCTTTCTGGGTCTCTCCTGAGCAAGAAGTGGAAGTCAAAAGACTATGTTTACAGTTCTCGTTGACTCTTTCTCCCCATCCCCCAGCCAGGCCTGTAGTCAGCTCTCTCCTGATCATAACTGTGCCAACTCTACAACGAACCTGGCTGCAGCCTTCTTAATCGTGCCACACGAAAGGGAGGGGGGATGGAGTCTCTATGTTAGTCTAAACCAGGCTCAGGAATTCTGGGAGTTGAAGTCCACGAGTCATAAAAGAGCCAAGGTTGCCTACCCCTGGTCTAAACAATACTGTGCCCCGTGGGAACCAAGCTCATTCTCTCGCTGGGGAGATGGGGGGGGTGGGGGTGTTGTGCATTTTGTTGGAAAGCCCGCCTGTCAACGCTGCTAACATTGGATGTTCTTGCTTTGACAACATATGAAGATGCAGCCTTTTTCTTTCTTATGCTTTACTCTTAGAATTAGATGATGCTGGGGGAGGAGGCGGAATGTGGTGGGAGTTAGTTAGACATAACAATATTGTACTATCTGTGAAATAAGAGATGATAAGAATTGGCAGGGTAGCAGAACAGGAGGGAAAGCCTGCATTTCAAACTAATTGAACAATGTGATTTATGATGGTTAATTGAAGGAGGGAATTGTGCTTTGATACTATGTGCTCAGGCGAAGTTCTTTGAAGAGTTTCATCTGTCGGAACCATGACACCTGGCCAAATTGATCTATTGGGTAGTGTAAATTATTGTTTTGTACTGGGGTGGGAACTTTTACTTTGTAATAGTGTAACTCTTTGGAGGGAATTTCGGACATGGTTTCATTTTTGATTGTGCGGATATTTTGCATCCAATAAACACATTATTTGAGGAAGCTTGAAGCCTCGGGGTTCTGATTTATTTGGTTCCATCTATCGGAACCTTGAAAAACAGTCTGGACTGTGATTGAGGATGGCTTCATCCGGGTGTGGTGCAGATTCCTAGACCCTGAATTCTCCATACTCTGTAGGGTGCAAAACTCCAAGCAGCTCCTGTCCTGCTGGTCTTCTAGGTGGTGGGCATGTAGGGTCCCATGGGGTCGCCCTCACTAGATTTGCCCAGCTGTTTCCAAGGTCAGCCAAGAGATAATAATAATAATAATAATAATAATAATAATAATAATAATAATAATAATAATAATAATAATAATAATAATAATAATAATAATAATAAAAATAAAAATGAAGTTGGAAGGGACCTTGGAGGTCATCTAGTCCAACCCCCTGCTCAGGCAGGAAACCCTACACCATTTCAGACAAATGGCTGTCCAGTCTCTTCTTAAAAACTTCCAGTGTTGGAGCATTCACAGCCTCTGAAGGCAGGTTGTTCCACTGATTTCCTGAATTTCTGTCAGGAAATTCCTCCTTAGTTCTAGGTTGCTTCTCTCTTTGGTTAGTTTCCACCCGTTGCTTCTTGTCCTGCCTTCAGGTTTATTGGAGAATAGCTTGACTCCCTCTTCTTTAGGGCAGCCCCTGAGATACTGGAACGCTGCTATCATGTCCCCCCTCGTCCTTCTCTTCATTAAACTAGACCAGGGGTAGGCAACCTTTTATGACTCGTGGGCTTCAACGCCCAGAGTTCCTGAGTCAGCCATGCTGAGGGGAAAGGGAGAGGTTTCCAAGCTGAGCCATGGTGGCTCAGGAATTCTGGGAGTTGAAGTCCACAAGTCATAAAAGAGCCAAGGTTGCCTACTCCTGAACTAGACATATCCAATTCCAGCAACCGTTCCTTATATGTTTTAGCCTCCAGTGCCCTGATCAGCATTGTTCCTCTTTGTTGCTGCTTGAGACTTCTTTCAGGGTTAATCTCATGACTTGAATCTTCCAAAGTAAAGCAGACAGTTGATCTTCCTGTTGGAGAGCTGCTTTTCACGATAGCATTGAGGGAGGAGTTGGAGCTGCAGACCCCTCCTCAATTCTATTCTCCACCCTCTTCTCCTTCCAGGCTCCTCCAAACACTCCCTGTGCTATTCCTATCTGAAGGTGTCAGAACCCAGCCAGGGGCTGCCCCAGTTCCTCTCCATGGTCCACCTGGATGACCAGCCCATCGCTCGCTTTGACAACCACACCAGGAAGATGAAACCTCTGGTGCCCTGGATGGAGATGGAGGAGACAAAGATCTTTGTGGCCCCTGAATGGATGTTCAGGGCTGACCTGGAGACATTATCAAACTTCAACCACCAGACTAGAGGTGAGCAGAGGCTGATCTGCCTTCAAGACCCAAATTCTCCCTCCAATCTTACTTTTTGCCTCTTGTCACTTTAATTATCAGGAGAAGGAAAGAGGCAAAATCCTAAAGTCCAAAAGTTTTGGAAAAAACAGCGACTCCTCAGATTCTTCCTCAGAGATAAGCTCAAGGGAGGAGGAGCTCATTCTTGACACATCAGGAACTGAGTTAATTAATGACTCTGAACAGCTGGCTGAATGGAGGAGGCTTCAGCTGGGGAAAGCTTGAAGGGGCTAGCAAAGAGGAGGAGGAACTACCTTCTGCACCTGATCCGAGAGCATGCAGGGCAGAGAAAAGGCAGGAGCAATGGAGGTCAGCCAGACTACTTGGTAGGAGAAGGCCCCGTCCATCTTGATGGGCTGCACCAGAAAGCTGGCTATTTATCACAGCAGAAAGAGGGAGGCGTTGCTAGGAACAACTTGTTGGTTTGCTGGCTGTTTGTTTGATCGTCCTGCTTCAGTGTGTTGGAATTGTGCCTTCTTCTTCTTCTTGTTGTGCCATATCCGTTATCGGACGTTGGCGATCATGTTGGCGATCCTGTTTTTATCAGCAGCCGCACAAAAAAGTGCTGCTGAGTTTTGTCCAAACCAGTCCCTTAGATTTTGAAGCCACGATGTTCTTCTTCTGCCTGGGCCTCGTTTGCCTTCAATCTTTCCCTGGAGGATTAAAAGGAGTATGCCGTATTTTTCTGGGTGTCGCATCACATGTTCGAAATATTCTAACTTTCGTTTTTTAATTGTTTGGATGATTTCCCTTGGCTTTCCCAGGCGGCTGATCACCTCCTCATTTCTGATCTTGTCAACCCAGCTTATACGTAACAGCCGCCTATAGATCCACATTTCAAATGCTTCTAGTCCAGTGGTTCTCAACCTTTTTAATGCTGCGACCCCAACCGGTCGTAAGTCGAGGACTAAACCGCTTGTAAGTCGAGGACTAAACCGGTCGTAAGTCGAGGACTACCCAACCGGTCGTAAGTCAAGGACTTTCCCTGCCCGGGAGCGCCGCGCATGCATGGTTCTGCCCCCTGCGCCGGCTGAGGCATAGCTGGCAAGCGGCAGAGACAGAGCAGGCCGACCACCAGCTGGCCCACCGCAAGGGAGGTAAGGCACCCGCTGGAAAAGGGAAAAAAAATGGCGGACAAAAATAATGGCGGACAGCCTTGCTTGGCGACCCCCATGAAATGGTTGATCGACCCCAAATGGGGTCCCGACCCACAGGTTGAGAACCACTGTTCTAGTCTCTTCAGGTGGCCTTGGGGACTCTGAACCTTTCTTGATATGTGAGCTTTATTTGTGTGTGTATTTAATTCTGGCCTGGTGGATTTAAGTTTGTTTAGTGGAGCTATTGGTTTGAGCAACTTTCACTTGCTTTTTGGACTATTGACCAATTGCTTTTTGGACTAATCTTGGCTTGCTTGTGGCTGGACTTATTGGGACAGTTCTGAGTATTGGTAAGGGGAATTACTGGGGAGCATTACTAAACTCACTAAACCACAGTTATGCGTGTGTGTGAGTGGGGCATCACATAACCATGACCTGGATGATTGAGAATTTCCAAAGCAGGCCAAGACTAGAAAGTGGGTGGCTGGGAGCTTCGATGGTTGATATGATTTGGAAAGGAAAATATCATTTGACTAAGCCCAGCATGATTTTTCAGGATGCTCGTAATATAAGCCCCACCTCCCAAAATAAGCCCCAGTTAAGATTGTCAGCCAGACGGATGCATTTAGTACCGTATTTCTATGAAAATAAGACCTAACCGGAAAATAAGCCCTAATGAATCTTGTGTCAACGCTGCAAATACTGTATATTCTTGCTTTGACAATATGCAGAACTGTCTGGTATTTTTATAGTTAAACCAGGCAACAGGGAAAAAGGGAGGAGAATAAGGATAGCCCGGGAAAAAGAAACCGGAAGTAAATCACATCTTCCAAGTTGATTAGAAGATGTGAACCATGACCCCAAAAGGGGGGGGGGAAATGCTTAGAATGTATATGCCTAACGGAAGAGAAGCCAGACCTAAGCATTTCCACCATGCTGTACTGACGTCTCTGTAACCTTAATAAATGCTTTTAGGGAAAAATATGCCTGAAAGTCCTTTTAAGTGTTTCGTTAATCAGACACATGACATCTTGTGCAGCAAAAATTAATATAAGACCCAGTCTTATTTTTGGGAAATTTATGGTACCAACAGTTGCAAGGGGCATAATGGTGAGAGATCCTTTCCTGTAAAAGAATAAAACCATCTCCTCCCCCTTCAAGATATCTTTCATGGTCTTCATGATCTGGCACTATCTCCAGAAGACTAAGTACAGGCCCTGATCACAAAAGAGATTCCCCACCCCATTGAAAGAAAAAGAGGAGGAAAGATCCAATTTCCTGGTGGGATGTTGTTCAATTGCTAAATCGTGTCCAACTCTTTGTGACTCCATGGACCACAGCATGCGAGCCCTCCCCAATCCTTCACTGTCTCCTGGAGTTTGCCCAAATTCATGTTCACTGCATCAATGACATTATATAACCATCTCATCACCTGCTGTCCCCTTCTCCTTTTGTCTTCCATCTTCCCCAACACCAGGATCCAATGAGTCCTCTCTTCCCATTTAGTGTTTGAGCTTCAGTTTCAGCTGGTGAGATGGAAGTAAACATTTGAATCAAGTGTGGGGTGTCCAGGGGAGAGGAACTCTGGACTATTCCCACTCCCCTCTGGGTGTCTTTCAGGGCCTCACATCTGGCAGGCGATTTTGGGCTGTGAGCTCTGGGAAGACGGGAGCAAAGGAGGGTTTTTGCACTATGGCTACGACGGGATGGACTTCATCAGCTTCGACAAGGAGACCCTCAGATGGGTGGCAGCTCAGCCCCAAGCCGAGAAGGTCAAGGAGAAATGGGAGGATCTTCCAAGATGGTCCCTGAGAAACAAATTCTTCCTGGAGGAGACCTGCATTGAGTGGCTGCAGAGAAAGCTGTACTACAGGAATGAGACTCTGCAGAGGATAGGTGAGTGGCTAAATGAGTCCTATTGTGCAATTTTTTGTAGGCTCCTGCCTCTTCCCTTCCTCATATTATTTCTTTTCTGCCCAGCACAAAATGTGCCTGGAACAAAAAGAGCTGGGCATTTACCAAATCAAAATTCAGGTCAGGGGAACTATCCTTTAATGCCCCCCTCCCGAGTAAGTTCTTCAAAGATAACAAAAACGAAATGAAGTGAGCAAGATATTAAGATTGAAATCCATTCCCATTTCCATGAGGAAATCCTGCAAAGCAGAATAAATTCTAATCCTCATCTTCTGCATTTGGGGCAGGACTAAAAGATGAGTTTGTTCCTGATTTCCATCTAGATAGAACCAACCTGAAAAAATTCAATGTGGGATGTCAACCCCCAAGCAGTACAATTATCTTGGTCAGAGTGAGAACTTTACCCCAAAGTCTATGTGTCTCTTTCAAAAATAAAGATAAAGAGTTCAATGCCCCCATCTTTGAGGGGCCTGGAGGTTCAGGAGAGGAGAGGGAACAGGGGGAGAAGATGACCAAATGAGGTCTTGCCTAATTTTAGATCCTGGGAATTGTGTTGTTGCTGTTTCTACAGAGCCCCCAGTGGGGAAGGTGACTCGTAAGGTGGTTGATGACCGCCTGGAGGTCCTCATCTGCCAGGCCTTTGGCTTCTACCCCAAGGAGATCCAGGCCACCTGGACCAGGGACGGAGAGGTCTGTGACTACGAGACCCTCCCTAGGAATGTGGCCCCCAACTCGGACGGGACCTATTATGTCTGGCTCAGCATTGATATTGACCCCAAGGAGAGGGACCGTTTTTGGTGTCGCCTGGAGCACCAGGGCTTGCAGGGGCCCCTGGTCTTAACCTTGGAGGAGGAATCAGGTGAGAGGCTGAGACATGTCACGTATTTGGACCAACACAGATTCCCTCCCATAGACCGGTACGCTCCCACAGAGTGAGTCTCCTCAGGGTGCCGTCGGCCAAGCAATGTCGGCTGGCGACCCCCAGGGGGAGGGCCTTCTCTGTGGGTGCCCCCACCCTCTGGAACGAACTACCCCCCGAGATCCGGACGATTCCGGATCTCCTTACTTTCTGCCGCGCCCTCAAGACATGGCTNCTAGGGAGGATTTTAAATCGGGTTTATCTTAAGAGTAATTTTTAAATAGCACAGCTTTAAATATTTGGTTTTAATTGGTTTTACTTCGGTGGGGTTGTAAATGTGTTTATGTTTTTTAATATGTTGTGAGCCGCCCTGAGTCCCGTTGGGAGAAGGGCGGGATATAAATCAAATAAAATAAATAAATAAATAAATAAATAAATAAATAAAAAACACTCAAAAAATTCTTTTTTCCCTCAATGGGTGTTGGCCTTTCGTTGGGAGCACTGACGAGAAAACTCCATTTTGCTCCTAGCTGCTTAACTTTGTTGCCTAGTTGTTTGTAGTCCCTCCCTATTGCATTCAGGTTGTTTGTTGTGTCATTCATTCCAATGTGGAGGAGGAGGAAGAGGTAGTAATCTCTGGGCTAATTATTTTGGCTAGGTTCTCAGCTACATCTTTGATTTTTGCTCCAGGGAGACAGCATACCTCCCTGGATTGTATGTTTGGTCTACAGATGGATGATTCTGTTCCTTTGAGGATAGAATCTCCTATTATCAACACTTGCCTTTCTATTTTTGGGGGGGGCTCTGCAGTCTGGGGTGCTTTTCTGATGCTGCTTCCTATGCTGCCGCCATCTTGGACTCGATCTGTGTCCAAGTGATTATTGACAGGGGAGTTGGAAGTGGAAACTTAAGAACAAAGATATGAAAATGTCTGAAATGATATAGATCAGTGATGGCGAACCTATGGCACGGGTGCCAGAGGCGGCACTCAGAGCCCTCTCTGTGGGCACGTGCGCTGTCGCCCCAGTTCTAGGCCTTCAGCTGGGTTTTATAAACCCTTTTCACTTTAGGCCTCCGCCGCCGTGTGCAAAAAAAAAAAGGTTCAATCAATCAGTCAATTTCAACTTCTCGCGGGAAAAAAAAAGATCTTGCAAAGTTGGAATTGATTGATTGAACTTTTTAGTCCCACCCAGTCTGCCATTACCACTGCAGCCACGCCCACCCAATGGGCCACATCCAGCCAATGGGCCATCCCCACCCAGCACCTGACGATGCATAAGTGGGTTTTGGGTTGCGGTTTGGGCACTCGGTCTCTAAAAGATTCACCATCACTGATATAGATTCTCCTGCTTGAGCAGGGGGCTAGACAAGAAGATCTCCAAGGTCCCTTCCAGCTCTATTCTATTCTAAAATATGACACAGTATGATACGTTCTGGAGATAGAAGATATGAGAGACACAAAACACACTTCCCCCCCCCTTTCTGGTAGAATTATCTGATGGGACAAGTTGCACTAGGTCATTCAATGCCCCTTTCAGCAGGGGAGGCGGGCCAATGTCAGCTACTTCAGAACTATTCATTTTACAAAACTATAATACTGTAACTATTGCAGTCTGCACATGCTTCCTCTTCCCTCCATTTATCTTCATGTAAACAAGGAGTGTTCTGTGAGACACATGTATTTAATCTGATTTCTTGGCCCAGGCTGAAGCGCCATTTATTTGACTGCCACCTTGATTGTGGCTCTTCCTTCTGCCCTTCAAAGCCGTTCGCTCTGCCCACTTGAGACTTGTAGGGGAGGGGCTTCCTTCAGGTGGAGACACTGCCTGGAGGGTCAGTTCAGGTGGGGAAATGCTTCCGTTGCTTAGCATCTCCATGTCATGTTCCGGTTGAAGAGCCCAACAAAGTAAACACACAGGAGGCATTGCAATCCCCTAATGTCAAACTTTATTAGGCATAGCATACCGGCAGGGTAGAAAGAAAGCTAGCTCTGGCAATATGGCAGGAAAAAGATAATTAAAAGAGTAAAACTTTCCCTCCCCTCTCTGACAGCTCAGCTCAGATTGTCCAATTAGCCTTCAAACATTTGTTACAAGAAGAAAGTCTCTCTTCACCAAAACATCTCTCCAGTGACTTCGGCTCTCACGTGGATAGGGAACACCTGTGGACCCCAAAACTTCCTCCTCCCCCCTCACAATTGTTAGCAAGCTAGAAGCAAGATGGCAGTTTTAATGACAAGAATCTTCATAGCTTGACACTCCATGTCGGGGAACTCAGTATCTGTCTAATCAGAATCATGTTTCTCTTTCTTTAGCTATAAAGTCACTTGGTTTTCTGGCATTTCCGTTTATCATCTTGGCATCTATGAGTCTCCTGATCTGTAAGTGAAACACATCTATTGACCCAAACCCTGTGTCTTTTTACGTGGACTGATCTGGTGTGGGTGGGAGAGAGCTTCTCTGAGAGTTGCAATCAGGATCCCCAGGAGACCCTTCCTCACAAACAGCGTTTTGAATGAGAATTAGAAAGGAAGAAGAAACGATGTAGATATTTCCCCACTTCCTGTAAATGTTCAACCTTGCTGTTGTATGGAAGGGAGCCTCCTTAGCCTCCACTGACTTTCTTCAGAGGAGTAACTATTAAATATCAGGGGCTCAGGAAAAGCTTGATTAATAATCTCTGACGTGCCAGGAAAACCATCATCTTGCCCTGAAAATGATCCCAGTGCCTTCTCACCTGAGAAGAGGGATCTTCATGTAAGCTTCAGGGAGGTGAGCCATGGAGGGACGGGTGCCATGTCATCTGCCCCTGCTTGCAAATCACACTTGGGAATGGACAACAGAGGGGAAGGTCCAACGATGGAAGGTATTACTGCTTGCTTGGCTCAGAGCAAGAGACGTGAGATGTGAGAAGTGTCTCCTCAACTGAGCTTCACCAAGTGTGGCTCAGTACATCCATGTTATTTTTTTCAGCAATGATGTGCAAAGGCGTTGCCGTTTCTTTCTTCCCAGATGTGCCTGTTGGACTTGCTAGCAATTTGTCTCCCTTGCTTGCCAGTCTCAAGTGCAAATATTAAGACCTTGCTTAGCTTTTCAAGATCAGCCAAGGATAATGGTGCTTAGATCTTGCCTGGTTGGGATTAGGGTTTTGGAGTAGAAATCAAAACAAATGTTGCGAGAGTTGGATTCAGAATTACCATGTCTGGAAGAATATGGGGGACAACATCTGTCCTGTACCAATAGCAGAATTCCCAGAAGTTGAACATCATTGCTTAAAAGTAATTGAGGGGGGCCAAGGTCCTCTTGGGAACAGCCCTGGTGGCCAGTTTTGAATGGCTTCAGTGGGGATGGGAAAAGCAGGACTGTGATGTCCCATCAGAGCTCTAATAGGAACACAGGCACTTTCAACTTGATTATTGCTTGATATCCCCAGGAATATCCCTTCCAGTTCCCCATGGTCAGCACCTCTAGACCAGGGCTTTTCAACCTTTTCACCCATTGTACCATTTTTAGGATATGGCAACATCCGAGTACCACCAGTCGCCTAGCAAAGTGTCAAAAATTTGATGACTCCCCCCCCAGAAAAGGAAAAAAGTGATGAAGTACTGGTAGTCCTCGACTTACAACAGTTCACTTAGTGACTGTTCGAAGTTACAATGGCACTGGAAAAAGTGCCGAGCAAGACACCTGCCTGCCCGCCCGGTGGCACTCTTCCTCCTGTCCGAGGTTTTCATTGTTGTGAGCATTTCTGTTGAGGATTGGCAGCAGGGGTGGGGTGGGGGGCGTGTTTGATTTTTATTCCCCCCCCCCCATCTGCTGGGTGGTTGCAGCAGGTTTTGGTCATTTCACATGACTCTGGGACACTGTGACCATCATAAATATGAATCAGTTGCCAAGCATCTGAATGTAAATCACAAGACCCTGGAGATGCTGTATAAGGACCAAAATGGAATGTAAATCACAAGACCCTGGAGATGCTGTATAAGGACCAAAATGGAAAA